>NC_067246.2:61279342-61582372 GCF_019359855.2 Lolium perenne
AATTCACCAAGGAGAATGCGGGCACCATGCCTCGTCCAGGGTGCTGGTGGCAAAAGTGTTCCGGCATGGGTTCTACTGGCCCACGGCGCTGGAAAATGCAGAAGATCTGGTACGGAAATGCAACGGGTGCCAGAGGTACGCCAAGCAGAACCATACCCCAACATCCGGTTTAAAAACAATACCGATAACTTGGTCATTCACTGTTTGGTTCCTGGACATGGTTGGCCCATTCAAAACGGCAAGGGGAAGCATGACTCACATCCTAGTGATGGTGGATAAGTTTACCAAGTGGCTGGAAGTTAAGACAATTGCAAAGTGCGATGGGCACACTGCGGTGAAGTTCTTGAAGGATGTTATCCTGCGGTATTGATACCCGGATAGCATCATTACTGATAATGGGACAAACTTCACCCAAGGAGAATTTAAGCGATTCTGGGAGGATAACAACATCCGGTTGGATTTGTGTTCAGTGGCACACCCGCGAGGCAACGGCCAAGTGGAAAGAACCAACGCTCTGGTGCTTTCTGGTATCAAACCAAGGCTCATTGAACCACTTGAAAAGACGCCGGGATGCTAGCTCGATGAATTGCCATCGGTGCTGTGGAGCATAAGAATAATACCAAACCGGTCTACCAGATACACTCTATTCTTCATGGTCTATGGGGCAGAAGCAGTGATACCAACCGACATTATCCATGACTCACCACGAGTTCAGCTCTATACCGAAGAAGAGGTAAAAGAGGCCCGAGAGGATGATGTTGACTTGCTAGAGGAACAAAGAGAGCTGGCTTTGGCAAGATCAGCCATATACCAGCAAAACCTCAGACGCTATCATAGCCGAAAGATTAATCTGAGAGTGTTCCGGGAAGGGGACCTGGTGCTATGCCTGGTGCAGCGCAATGAGGGGCGTCACAAACTCTCACCCCCCATGAGAAGGAGCTTTCATTGTGAGCAAGGCTCCGCACAATGATGCCTATTACTTGGTCGACGCACATGAATCAAAGAAGGGAAAGGCGGACAGGTCAGGAGAGGAAACCAAGCGCCCATGGAACATAGCTTTGCTGCGCCCTTTCTATTCCTGAAGATGTGATGTAAGGCGTTGCTTTTTGTACCTTATTTGCTATGAATAAAAGATGTCGGCACCTCGAATGAATCTCGGGGACTGCCTCTATCGTAATTGCATGCAATATGTTTATTTTTTCAGTATACCGGTTTGATTGTTGGACATTTTCTTTTTTCGGTTTAGTAGCATGCTAAATCTAAGTCTCCGACTTTGCTGCTGTTCGAAACCTGACTTCATGGCAAGCAAGATAAACCGGAAGGATCCAAACACGTGAAACACGCAAAGAGAAATCAAAAACAAACAATCCGAGGAAAGTTTAACTAATCCTGGGTATACCGGTTTTTTGTGAAAAGTTTCGAATTATTTCTAAGTTCAAGAAAGTGCTTGCTTGGCAAAAGAACATTGTGTCTCATACGCCAAAAACACCCAGAGAGGTAGGCAGAGCCAAAGCAGAAGAACCAAGTGTGCATCAGATTGGATGCGGAAACAAATCCGGAATCTTCACTGTGCAAGATCAAACCAAACAATAAGGACAAACTGATGAAGTTGCACACCGATATAACATAATAAGCTACCGGCATATCATATAAGATACCGGTATAATTAAGAGTAGCACAACCAAAATGAATCGAAAGTATTTGATTACATCACACACCCGGCATACCGGGGAAATTTTACGGCAATTGTTTTTTCTTGAGACAAACAGGTGTGGCACACATGTATTGAGATATCTTAGGCAACAGGGGGCTCGGGGGCAGATTCAGGCACATCCGGCGCTCCCGGGGCTTGCTCTGGAGGAGCATCACCTTCTTCAGGAGCCTCCGTCTCGTCCTCGCTAGCATCTTCTTCCTCATCGTTGGATAGTTCATCCTCAATATCAGCAGGAGGAGGATGAAGATGCTGGTGCGTGCGAACTGAGCCACCGGGTACGCGCGGTCCTGGCGCTTGGCAGTTTTGGCGGGATCAGTGTTGGTAGGCGCACTACCGCGCAAGCTGTGGAGGGCATCGAGGTCCAGCTCCTCATACTAGGAGCACGCAACGCGAAGCGCTGCGTCAGCTCCGGCACGGGCAGACGAGCGTTTCCACTCGCTGAACCTTTCGCCGGCATCTCTCAGGCGCTGAGCAAGAAGGCTCAGGTTCGCCGGTACAGCCTCCCCGGGCCATAGGAACTTGAAGACCTGCATGGCCACTTCCGGCACGTCGACGAGGTGCCGGTCGATAGCCTTCATGTGGGAGACCCGGGCGTGCAGCGCAACAAGGTGATCGTATGCGTTCCACGGGGGGTTACTGACAGCATGTTCAGCTCGAAGCTCCGTCACCCTCTTGTGTGCGTGTGGCTGGGTGTCCGGGAAAAGCTCTGAAAGAAAAGAAAAAGGAAAAAGGGGAACCGGTATAAGGACATACTGCCGGAAGATATAAGCTAATAAGCAAAAGGGAATAAAAAGAACTTACTGAGAGCCAGCTCATCAGTTTGGATGACCAACTGGTCAAACTCGGCCTGATTCGACGCGAGGGTGGCATTCCGGTCGTGCGCCTCCTTCAGCAGCCTGGTCTCCTCCTCCAGCTCCTTCTGCAGCTGCCCTCTAGCATCGCTGAAGTCCTTCAGCGCATCATCCAGCTTGGCCTCGCCGGCAGCCTGGGCCTCCTTGAGCTCCCGCGCATGCTGAAGTTCAGCTTGGATGAGCTTGTCCTTCAGTTCAGCAGAAATGTTCTCCTGAGCATCCAGAGCCTTGCGGTGCTCGAGGGCGAGCTGCTCCTTCTCAGCTGCAATCCGGGGAACAAGAGTTCAGTAAAAAGAAACCAACATGCTCAAATGAGGAGCAAGCAAGTTTTACCTTTAAGCGCAGAGATTTGGCCGGTGAGGTCCTCAAGCGAGGCTTCCGGAAGGGCAGCTGCACAAAGAACTTATGAATATGGGTTGTCAAAAGTAAACCGGTACAAAATAGGACGGTAAAGTGGAAACTAACCTTGGCATTTGCCGTGGGCCAACTCAAGGCTGACGAAGGTCTCAGAGAGGTGCCGGTGCTCCCATAGTAGCTCCTCGAAGAGCTGCTTCCGGGTGTCCAGGGTGCCATGTGCAAGTTAAAAGTTGCGGTAAGGCTATGCCGGTTTTTTGCAGTTTCGCGCTAAGTACTTCGTGCTTAACCCGAAACTCGAGGACTGGCTATGCCGTTTTTTTGAAGTTTTGTGCTAAGTACTGCGTGCTTAACCCGAAACTCAGGGAATATGAGTATATATCTATAAGTTGAGAGATTGGAAACCGGCATTGGTGTAAAAGAAAAAAGTTTGAAGTTTGAGTGGTGAGCTTACCACCACGTTGGCGCTGGCGTCATGCCAGGCCGTGTCGAACTCTTTCACGACGCGCTTGAGCCGCTCAGGTGTTGCGCCGTGCTCCGCGGGCCGGAGTTGTCCACGATCGGCAGCTTGTCCTTGCCTAGACCGTGGGTGATGGCGGACAGGTCCGCCCGGTTCCATTTCTCCGCGTATTCACACAACGGGCCCAAGTCAGCCTCGCCGCGGCTGAGCTCGTCGATCCGGCCCAACTGAGCTGAAGCCTTCTCGCCGGCAGCGATAGCGGCGCGGCCGGCGTGCAGCACCAAGGACTGCGAGCTGGAAGGGGGCGCAGTCGCCACGGTAACCACTGCAGCAAGTTGCTGCGCGGTGAAGGTTGCGCCTTCCAGGCGAGGTGGCTCGGGGGCAGGAGTTGGTTCACCGGTAGGAGGTGCCAGAGGCGGCGACGACGCATCCTTCGCCGGTGAAGGGGTTTTCTGCACTTCCTTGGCCGGCGAGGAGATTGCTGGCGCGGGAGTTTCCGGCACAGTCTTGGAGGGGAAAGCAGTGGATTTCTTCTTCTTCTTGGGAGTGGGAGGAACCAGAGGTTGCGCCCGCTCGGCATCTTCGCTGCCGGCGCCGATGTTACTGGCGCCGGTGTCTTCAACATCTGGAGGGGAAGTAAAGTCCTCCTCCGCGCGGGGGTTTGATGGTTCAGGGGCCGCGCGCCCCAAACTTGTGTTTCCTCCCTGAGGGGAGGCTGGAGATTTGCCATCACCCGAAGGTACCGGACTTGTGTGAGGAGGAGGAGAGGTCCTTGCAGCGTCCACGGGAGCTTCCGGCCTCATGCCTGGCACGCTCCTGGTAAGGACCAGGATATCCCTAAGAAAGAAAAAGTATGAAAGTTAGTTAAAAAGCAACGAGCAAAGAGAATCTCAACCGGAAAATGGGAAACCGGAATTTTACCCAGTTGCGACCGGCATCTCGTGCCTGCGCTTCCTTCCGGGAGGCTCGGCACTCCCCTCCTTCTTGAGGCGCTTGGGGGCGGAGCACCGCTGGTGCTGGCGTCAGAGGCCGGAGCCTTGTTCTTCCGCCCCCTTGAGGCCAAGTTGTCTAAGAACTCCTGGCCAACCTCGACCGCCAGGAGGAGCAACGTGCTCAACGACCTGAGGGTTTGCACCGGCTGAAGGAAGATCTACAGGGAAACAATTTTATAAGGAAAAAGAGGTGAACAATGTACGTACCTCGAGGATAACGACCTCATCGTTAGTGTCGGGATCATTTGCCGGATGAGGAGTTGAAAAGTTACCGGGGTGCCTGACATGCGTTGGACCCATTTTGTGTCTCCCCTTCACTTAGGGGTCAGTGTCCGAGTCATCGTGAAAACTCTGGTTGGGGGCGTAAGAGGTTGGCTCCTCCCTGGCGATCCGGGAGAAGTTCTGCAACACAAAAGAACCAAGTGAAAACAAAAAATTCACAAGTACACCGGAAAAAGGTTTTTCGGAGATCCCGAGATCATACTCGGGGCGGAGGAGAGTTGCTGCGGCTGTAAGGAAGCAGCCCATATTTTCCGTTGGGCCTCAGGGTGTTCCGGCAGATCTGGTTGGCCTTAAGGACCAAGTCTGTGGCGCTCATCGAGTAGGTAGTGATCCTTGTCGGATCCCTAAGGCCTGACATCTGGCTCATCTTTTGAGCACGGCGCTGAAGGGGCAGGACCCGACGCGAGAGAAAAAGCCGGACGAGGTCATCCGTGCAAAGGTTGGTCTCCTTCTTGTTCGTCTTGACAAAAAGGGCCACCCTCTTGGACTCCTTATCGTCCTTAGGGTTGTGGAGCCAGTTCTTCATGCTGGGAGGCCCGGGAACATATTCCGGAAGGTTGATAAAATCTTCCGGGCCACCGTTCCGGACATAGAAAAAGATCTCTGCCAGGTCCGGACAGATTCCAGACCGGAGAGTTTGTAGAAGCTGCTCCCTTGGCAGGGCGAGAGGATGCAGCCCCCGCACCGAACGAACGGCTTGGGGTGCGGAAGATTCTTATCTTGGATAGAATTCTTCCGGAGGTAACAGAAGTAGGAGAAGTTATCTACAGAGGGAGTGATACCGGCGTGGCCCTCCATGAAAGCGGTAAAATAAGAAAGATAAAATACGGAGTTTCCCAAAAGATGGTGGGGCTGGAGTTCATAAAAATCTAGAAAGCGCCGGAAGAAATCCGACGCCGGAAGGCCTAAGCCGCGTTCAAAATGAGCGGCGAAGACAACGTGTTCACCGGGCTCGGGCTCAGGCAGCCGCTCCTCGCCAGGAATACGGCACCAAACTTCTTCCGGTATTCTCCGGGACCGGTAGAGCCAGTCGATCCCTGCTTGAGTCACGTCGGAGCCCATCCAGGCCCCGCGCGTATAAGAATCCAGGTTTATGCCGGAAGAATGGGCGGTGGCACCCTGGCTCGAGCTGCCGGCTTCTTTTCCTTGATCACCGGTAGCTTGAGCGGAGCTACCAGTAACTTCTTCGGTCTGGGCGAGGTCCTCCTCGTGCCCATCGGCAGCTTGATCAACTGGAAGTTCTTCTCCGGAAGAGGTAGTGGGGCTTTCGCTATTGTGGGTGCTGGCGGAGAGTTCCGGGAGGGAGTCCTATGAAGACATATTTTGCTAAGTGCGGAACCTAGCTACAAACAGGTTTCTCAAGATTTATATCTTCACGAAGATCTACCACAGAAAGAGAAAACAAAGGAAAAAGAGGAAATAAATACCTACCGGCCCAAGAACAATGTCTCACAGAGGGAAATGAATCGAGCCAAAGGGACCAACCTGAGGGCGGCGGTGGAGGTCCTCGGCGACAGAAGGCCCAGGGATTCGCCGGAGTTTATTGAGAAGAGCAGCGGCGGCGAGTGCAGAGGGTGCAGAAGCGGTCGTGCGGTGCTCCAGCGTTGAGGAAGAAGAAGATCTCGACGAGGACGGGCCAGCAAGCTCTGCGGTGCTCCCTCACGAAAGTTCGCCGGAGGGCTTGGGCTCTACAGCGGACGGAGGCGCAGAGAGCTCAAGCGGCAGAGGGCTTGAAGTGAGAGGTTGAAGATGAAGTGGAGCGTAGGCGACGCAGGGGAACCGTCGCGTCCCTTTATACTGAGAAGGTTAGTGGGCCGGAACCGAGCCAGGCCCGTTCCACTTTGCCCGTGGGCCGCCACGTGGTGTGAGGATAAGTACCAAGGTGCCACACGGTGGCCACAAGGATCCGAAATGGCCGCATGGATCCGGTACGACGCATTTAATGTGAGCGCGGGAGTCGAAAGGATGTGACCCCTGACACTGGAGCGTCAGGAACAGTGCGCATGTCTCTGACAGGCACAATTCCCAACATGTTCTCGACCTTGTCGAGGAAGGTTTAATGGCTAAGCAATCGGGGGAAGATACCGGAAGCTTTATTCAAAGAGATGTGGTGATATGGTTTCGGCAGAAACGCAGGAAGGTTTTAACTGAAAACCGGAAGGGCTAAACCGGTACTTTAAGATGGGAACCTGGCATGGTCCGTTGGATAGAATCCGCCGGACTATACCAGCTTCGGGGACTAATGTTGGGGGGATGGCCCCCGGTATGCCAAAGGCATGGCTAACTAGCCTTGTTTAGGCTGTCGAGGTATCGGTTTAAAGATTATTCCGGATAGCTAAGTTAAGTTCATGGCTAAGTGTAAGTATACCGGTATCCCAGAAGGGGTATACCGGAGTATGCTAAACTCAAGAAGGTACCGGAGTACCAGCACAAGCTAAACTGTAGCACGTCGGCAGTCTGGTCAAAGATTCCCTCAAGGACTAGAGGACAAGGATGAGAGAAGCACATTAGCTTTAATCAAAGCTCTGAAGCCAAAGCAGAAGATGACGTAAAAGCTACCGGAGGATGTCATCGTTCCCTGATTAAAGACATACCGGTGTCATCTGGTGCCAAAGAGGCTTTGTAAATTAGTTTGTCTAGTCAAAGATGCCATTAGGGTTTCTTCCCTTGTAAGCCACCCTCTCCCCTATATAAGGAGAGGGAGCACACCCCTGTGCGGGACGATTCATGAGAGGACTGATCATTAGACGAGAGAGGGATCAGTAGCTAGCAGTAGAGAAGTAGAGCTTGTACTATTCTTCTTCAACCTCTGGCCAAGGCCAAGTTCATCAATAAAGATACCGGTATTTGTCGTCGTGGTGAACGAGCAGATGCCATGGGATGGCTTGAGTTGGGGCCGAATGGACGCTAGAGGATTCGGGGGGGGGGGGGTTGTGATTAGATGGGATGAACTTCCGGATGCTTTCCTCAAGAACTCAGCCAAAGGCAGTGATACAAGAAGAAACACACAAGGAAGAACTCTGCTCTAGATCACTATCTTCATTGATCTCAACAGGATACAGGTTTTTGGGTACAAGGTTCATCTAGAGATCGACCGTCCCGGATACGGGTGTGCCCCCTCTCCTTATATAGGGGAGAGGGTGGCTTACAGAGCAAAAAACCCTAATGGCATCTTTGACTGGACAAACTACTTTACAAAGCTACTTTAATCATAGATGACGCCGGGGTCTTCTTTAATCAGGGAGGCTGACGTCCTCCGGCTTCTTTCAGCGTCATCTTCCTCTTTGGCGCCAGGGCTTCGTTTAAAGCTACTTTCCTTAGCTCATCTTTGTCCTCTAGCTCTGAAGAGAATCTTTGACCAGTCCTGCCGACGTGCTCTTCTTACCGGTAGCCCGGTGTCTTCTTTATCCGGTTTCGGTATAGCCCTCTTGAGGATACCGGCTTAGCTTTACTTAGCCAAACACTTATCTTTGTGCTCCGGTATAAATGTTAAACCGGTATCTTGATGGCTCAAACCATCCGGTTTGGCATGCCTTTGGCATACCGGGGGTCATCCCCCCAACATTAGTCCCCGAAGCTGGTATAGTCTGGTGGATTCTATCCAACAGACCATGCCAGGTTCTCACATCTTAAGGTACCGGTTTAATCTTTCCGGCGGTTAGCTTGGATCCGGCATCTTTGCCCGGACTCACGTTTTCTCTCTTTGCAAGGTATTTTCCGGTATCTTATTCTCCGGTATCTTAGTCATTAAACCTCTCCTCGGCGAAGTCGAGAATTTCTCGGGTACAGTGCCTATCAGTGACATGCGCACTGTACCTGACGCGCCAGTGTCAGGGGTCACTTCCCTTCGGCTTCTGCGCCCGCAATAACTGCTGCACACCGGATCCTGGCTGCCGTTCCGGATCCGTGTGGCTTCCCTGTGGCTTTCCGTTTTCCGCGCGTGTATCGCTGCGCCACGTGGCGGCCCGCGGAGCGAACCGTCGCGGCCCAACGGTTTTCGGCCCACTTCTTCCTCTTCCTTTATAAGGAGAAACCGCTCCTTCTTCTTCCTTTCTTCGCATTCCCAACCTCCTCGCGCACAGAGCTCTTCGCCCTCTCGCATCTTCGCCGCTCCCGTTCGCCGCCCGAGCTTCGCCGCCCGGCGAACTTTCGCCGGTGCTTCGCCGAACTTCATCAAGCTTCTCTGCGCGGAGATCTCCCGCAGCGCATCAAGTGCGGCTGCTGCATTCGTGCTCCGACGAGCTCTTCTCCGCCTCTCCGTCGCCGGACTTTCTCGGCGACTGCGAGCTCGCCGCTCCACCGGCGAATTTCTTCCTCAGCAACTCCGCCGCCTCAGGTTAGGCTCAACTTGCTATTACCCCTCTTTTCCTTGCTTTCTAGATCTTGGGCCGGTAGAATATTTAGTTCCTCTTTTCTTTGGCTTTTTCTCTTACTCGTAGATCTTCGCGCAAGGGTAGATCGTGGGATTGTGTTTTTTTGGGTCGATTCTCATGTCTAGTGAAGAGTCTTCCTCCGCGTCGTCCTCTAGTAGTCACCATAGCGAATCTTCCAACGGGCTAACTGCCGATCTGGCCCGGATGGATGCCGATGCCGGCAACGAACAAGAGGCCGGCAGTTCTAACCGAACCTCCGGAGTAGATCTTACCGGTAACACACGCGGAGCCTGGATAGGCTCCGACGTCACCCAACACGAGATCGACTGGCTTTACCGGTCTAGAAGGATACCGGAAGGAGTATCCTGCCGGCTTCCCGGTGACGAGATCGAACCGTTACTCCGGCCCGGTGAGTACGTAGTCTTTCTTGCTCACTTCGAGCGTGGCTTCGGCCTTCCTGCTTCCGATTTCTTCCGCAGCTTTCTTGATTTTTATCAACTTCAGCCTCACCACCTTCCCGGCAACGCCGTTTTCTATCTTTCTTGCTATGCCACCTTCATGGAGGCTTACATCGGCATTCGTCCCTCTCGTGAGACGTTTGCCCGCTTCTTTGCTCTTCGGATTAATTCCGTTCAGGGCAAGGAAATTCCTAAACCCAAACCCCCCGTACAATGCGGGTCTTGCATCATCGGCTCCCGCCAAGGGAGCCCCTTCTTCAAATTCTCCGGTCTCGAGTCATGCCGGTTATGGCAAGGGACCTTCTTCTATGTGAAGAACGACAGCACCGCAGATCTCATTAATCTGCCGGCTTTCAATCTTGTGCCGCCCCGAAAGATCAACTGGAGCTTCAATCCGGGGACGAATCACATCGAAACGAACCGGGTAGTACGCTTCATGGAGAAGCTGATGAAGGAGACCAACATCTGCTCCGACGACATCATCTGCGCCTTCATTTCACGCCGGGTGCTTCCTCTTAAGCGTCGGGCTCACAAGATGAGCGAGATGTACGGTCCCGGCGATCCTACCAAGATCACCGGCCTTCCTCTCAACAAGGAGGATATAGTCCTCAAGGCTAGGCAGATCTGCCAGACTGCCATGCCGGATGACTGGGAATGGGGCTTCCTGCCTCTCAGTTCCACTAACCCTCCGACCCAAGAAGTAAGAGATTACGCCACTCGGGTCGGCTTACCGGTAACTTTTATGCTGCGGCTAACCTTCTTTTCTTTTGTTTCAGGCCAAAGACCGCTTCCCCCGCATCGAAGCGGATCGGCGAGGCCCTTGCCGGAAGCGCCCTCTTGACGCGGTGGACCCGGACCCCTACATCCATTGGACCGATCTGAAGATGGGCCGGACGCACACCTCGCGCCCCGGTAACTCCTCTGAAGCTCCCGGTTCCACCGACGATCTCACATTGCTTGAGGTAGCTCTCTTTTCTGGTCTCTTATACTTTACTGTTATTCTTCCTCTGTAGATGCTCCCTCAGCCGGCACCAAACCGCAGGTCCATGATCATGTTGCTCCCCTGCGAGCCGAGGCCGGTCGCGAGTTTTTGGAGAAGCTCGTGCCCCAGGGCCAGAAGAACAAGACTCCGGCATCTGATGCCGGATCGAGCCAAGCTCCTTCCGCCAAGCGCTTCCGGATGGAAGCCTTTGCGGGGAAAGTAGCGGGCAAGAGGCTCTACAAGGGCAAGCAGATACCGGTCTCTTCCGGGTAAGCTTTCAATTCTCTGTTTGTTTTGTTTTTGCCAACTTCTCTTCCGGTCGCCTTTTCCAATCCTTTCTCTTTTTCTCGTTCAGCCCTGCGCTCAAGCTCGGCCCAAGGCCTGAGGGCTCTGAGGGAACCGCAAGGACCTCAACCCCTCCTCCTCAGTCAAGCCCGACACCATCTGGTGCCGGTAACACTTCTGCCTCCCCTCTGGGAGGCACTTCAAGTGCGGGGCGCGCGGCCCCTACACCTCCTGATCACCGCGCGGAGGAGGAACTTATCTCCCCTCCTCAGAAAGAAGATACCGGCGCCAGCAACATCGGCGCCGATGAAGAAGCTGCCGGGCGGGCGGAACCTCTGGTTCCCCCCGTCCCAAAAAGAAAGAAGAAGAAGACCAAGGAGTCTTCCCCCTCCAAATCCGCGCCGGACTCTTCCGCGCCGGCAACCTCTAACTTGGGTCAGGACGCGCCTGACGCTCCTCCTTCTCCCAAGACTTCGTCTGCGCCACCGCCGGAAGCTCCCAGCGCCGAGCCAACCGGAGCCAAGCCAACGCCGCCGCCAACGACCCTGAAGATCATCAAGGGGAAGGCCACGGCTTCCGGTACTTCAACCGCCGGCCCGCAGTCCTTGGTGCTGCATGCCGCCCGCGCTGCTGTCGCAGCCGGCAAGAAAGCCACCGGCCTGCTCGGCCGGATAACCGAGTTCAAGCGCGAAGGCCGCAAGCTGGGGCATCTGCTGCCCTACGCTGAAAAGTGGAATGCCGCGGATGTGTCCGAGGCAACCCGCGGCCTGGGAAAGGACCGGCTTCCGGCGCCCGACCCCGCTGGCCCCCGGTGCTCGGAGGAGCACTTCATGCGGCTGCGCCGCGCCGTGAAGGAGCTGGATAGCGCGTGGTACGACGCCACGAATAACATGATGGTAAGTCCCACCAAACCTTTTTTCAATTCATGCCGGTTTCTCTTTTTCCGGATCTTGTCTATCTTCCCTTTGATTTTTAAACTTATGCCGGTTTCTCTTTTCCCGGATCTTGTCCATCTTCCCAGTCCCCGAGTTTCGTGTTGAGAGCATAGCTCTTAGCGCGAAACTTAGATAGAAACGCGCAAAACCGGCATAGCCAGTCCCCGAGTTTCGGGTTAAGAACATGGCTCTTAGCGCGAAACTTAGATAGAAACGCGCAAAACCGGCATAGCCAGTCCCCGAGTTTCGGGTTAAGAACATAGCTCTTAGCGCAAAACTTAGATAGAAACGCGCAAAACCGGCATAGCCAGTCCCCGAGTTTTGGGTTAAGAACATAGCTCTTAGCGCGAAACTTAGCTAACACTTTTTCTTGAACAGACCACAGCCGACGCCCGGAAGATCCTCTTTGAGGAGCTTCTCTGGGAGCACCGGGACCTTGCTGAGGCGCACAACAAGTGCCAAGGTAAGCTTCTGCGCCTCCGGCATCTTCTTACCGGAAGGTCTTCTCTTTCTTAGTACTTATGATTCTCTGTTTAACAGCTATCCCGGAAGCTTCCATTGAGGCCCTCAGGACTTAGCTCGCTGCACTCCAAGGTACTGCTTCCTCTTTTCCGGTTGACTTGCTTCCTCTTTATTTTATCAGTACATTCTCGCTAACATTTTCTTTCCGGGCTCCAGAGGAAAAGGATCAGCTAATCCGGCAGCACCACGAGGCTCTTAGCGCTCAGAAGGCCATCTCCAAGGAGCTGAAGGACCAGCTCATCCAGCTCGGGCTCGAGCATAGCAAGGCGCTGAAGGCCGCCCAGGCCACCGCTGAAGCCAAGCTGAATGAGGCGCTGGAGGATGCCAGCAACTCCACTGTGGTGTTGCAGGCTGAGTTGGAGGAGGCAGCCAAGGCGCGGAAAGCAGCCGAGGACCAGGCCGCGCGTTTGGAGGCAGAGCAGAAGGAATATGACCTTCTGGTCACGCAAACCGACGCGCTCGCCTTCTGTAAGTTTTTCCTTTTTTCTTTTCCGGTTTCTGCTTATAAGCTTATCTCTTCCGGTAGCATGTGCTTATCTTTTTTCCTTCGTCTTGCAGGACTCTTTCCGGACGCCCAGGCGTATGCCCAGAAGAAGGTCGGAGAGCGCCGGGTTGCACAGGCATATCAGAACCTGGATGCGCCCTGGGACCCCTATGACCACTTGGTCGCGCTGAACGCACGGGTGATACGTCCAATTTGCATCACTATTTTATATCATAATTTGCTGTTATTCATTGATATATTTCATATTTGGACATAATACTTATGTTATTTCATCTATTTTGCATGTTTCATGATTATTGGAGGATCAAGCACCGGAGCCAGGATTCTGCTGGAAAAAGCACCGTCAGAATGCAATATTTCGGAAGATCAACAGCTGATGGAAATTATACCAAAAATCCTATTTTTCCAGATGACGAAGGAAGCCAGAAGGGGGAGCCGAGGGGACCCGAGGCGGCCCAGACCATAGGCCGGCGCGGCCCATGGCCTGGCCGCGCCGCCTAGTGAGGAGGGGGGCCCACAGCCCCTCTCGCCTCCTTTTCTTCGCGAAATCCTTCGTACCGAAGACCTAAGCCACAGAGGGTACCTCGCGAAGAGTTCTGACCGCCTCTGCGCGGGGCGGAGAACACCAGAGAGAAAAGAGCTCTCCGGCGGGCTGAGATCCGCCGGGGAAATTCCCTCGGGAGGAAATCGACGCCATCGTCACCGTCATCGAGCTGGACATCATCTCCATCACCATCATCATCATCTCCACCATCATCACCGCCGTCTCCACCGCTGGACATCGTCACCGCCGTAGCAATTTGGGTTTGATCTTGATTGTTTGATAGGGGAAACTCTCCCGGTATTGATTTCTACTTGTTATTGATGCTATTGAGTGAAACCGTTGAACCAAGGTTTATGTTCAGATTGTTATTTGTCATCATATCACCTCTGATCATGTTCCATATGATGTCTCGTGAGTAGTTCGTTTAGTTCTTGAGGACATGGGTGAAGTCTAAATGTTAGTAGTGAAATATGGTTGAGTAATATTCAATGTTATGATATTTAAGTTGTGGTGTTATTCTTCTAGTGGTGTCGTGTGAACGTCGACTACACGACACTTCACCTTTATGGGCCTAGGGGAATGCATCTTGTACTCGTTTGCCAATTGCGGGGTTGCCGGAGTGACAGAAACCTAAACCCCCGTTGGTATATCGATGCAGGAGGGATAGCAGGATCTCAGAGTTTAAGGCTGTGGTTAGATTTATCTTAATTACTTTCTTGTAGTTGCGGATGCTTGCAAGGGGTATAATCACAAGTATGTATTAGTCCTAGGAAGGGCGGTACATTAGCACAGGTTCACCCACACAACACTTATCAAAACAATGAAGATTAATTAGCCGTATGTAGCGAAAGCACTAGACTAAAATCCCGTGTGTCCTCGAGAACGTTTGGTCATTATAAGTAAACAAACCGGCTTGTCCTTTGTGCTAAAAAGGATTGGGCCACTTGCTTCAATTGTTACTCTCGCACTTTATTTACTCGTACTTTATTCAACTGCTACATCAAAACCCCCTGAATACTTGTCTGTGAGCATTTACAGTGAATCCTTCATCGAAACTGCTTGTCAACACCTTCTGCTCCTCATTGGGTTCGACACTCTTACTTATCGAAGATACTACGATACACCCCTATACTTGTGGGTCATCAAGACTATTTTCTGGCGCCGTTGCCGGGGAGTGAAGCGTTATGGGTAAGTGGAATTGGTAAGGGAAACTTCTACTGTTTGTGCTGATTTTATTTCTGCCTGCTGCCATAATTCATTATGGAGAGTTCTCCTTTTGAATGTTTATTTGGGAAATCTGCTACTACTGCAAAGGTAGTGGATGAGGCGCCAGGTAAGGAAGAGATACCATACAAAATACCTATGAAAATTATTGAACGCGTAGTGGGTAACCGTTATACAGGGGATGGAACTGTCCACCCTGGAGATCATTTACTGTTCTTGCATGAATTATGCGGTTTATTCAAGTGTGCAGGTATTGCTATGGATGAAGTGAGGAAGAAACTATTCTCTATATCGCTATCTGGTAAAGCGGCACATTGGTATAAATTACTGGATAATGGGGATTCTCTTGAATGGAATGATATTGTGCCCCGGTTTTATTCTAAGTTCTATCCTCCAAGTGAAATTCACAAGGATCGGAATCGCATATATAATTTTTGGCCTCATGATGGAGAGAGTATTGCCCAAGCGTGGGGGAGATTAAAGTCTTTAATGCTCAAATGCCCCATTCATGAGCTTCCTGGTAATGTTATTATTGATAATTTCTACGCAAGACTTTCTTTTGAAGACAAGACCTTGCTGGATACTTCTTGTTCTGGATCATTCACGCGCAACAAAGAAGAGTTTAAAAGGGACCTTCTTAATCGGATCCAGGAAAATACTGAAGGATGGGAGAACGACAAAGATAGAGAATCAGGTATAAATTATGATTATAAATGCATTGAAGCTTTTATGGATACTGATAAATTTCGTAATATGAGTGCTACTTATGGTCTTGATTCTCAAGTTGCTGCAAATCTTTATAAAGCTTTTGCCTCTCATTATGAATTGCCTAAGAAGAATTTTGATAAGTATCATGAACCGTATAAAGATAAAATTGATTCATCTATTAATAAATGCGTTGTAGTTGAAACTGTTGATCATGTTATTCCTGAAGCTTATATTGAAAAAACTCCTTTCCCTGCTAAAATGAAGGAGTACTCTGTTATAAATAGTGCGGTTCATAAAAGTGAAAAGAAACCTATAGAACCTGAAGAACAAATAAAAGTTGAACCTGCTGTTGCAATAGTTAAAGATCTTGTGACTGAAAATTTGGAGGAAGGTCATATTATTTTCTGTGAAGATGCTTCTAATATTGTTTCACATCCTAATAAACCCAAGCAAGCTAGTGTTCCTATGCTATCTGTTAGAATTGGTGATCATTGCTATTATGGTTTATGTGATATTGGTGCAAGTATTAGTGCTATTCCTTATGAGCTTTACACGGAGATTATGCACGAAATTGATTCTTGTGAACTTGAAGATATTGATGTGGTCATTCAGCTGGCTAATAGAGAAACTATTTCTCCAATTGGTATTGTTCGCGATGTGGAAGTTCTATGTGGTAAGATTAAATATCCTGCTGACTTTTTGGTACTTGGTTCTGCTGCTAGTGATTATTGTCCTATCATTTTTGGTAGACCTTTTCTAAATACTTGTGGAGCTATTATAGATTGCAAGAAAGAGAAAATTTTGACTAAATTTGCTGGTGAATCTTATGAGTTTAACTTCTCTAAATTTACCAAAACTCCTTATAAAGCTGATTTGCCTAATAATGATTTTAAAATGGAACAGTGTGCATCTATTGTTCTTGTTCCTAATAATCCTTTGCAGCAACATTTGGAGAATAGCGAGAGTGAAGTTTTTAGGAAAGAAAGAGATGAGCTTGAGGAAATTTTTCTTCGCCAACCTATTCTTAAGCATGATTTACCGGTGGAAGATCTGGGTACAACACCGCCACCAAAGGAAGATCCTGTCTTTGATTTAAAACCTTTGCCTGATAATCTTAAATATGCTCATATTGATGATAAGAAAATATATCCTGTTATTATTAGTTCTAAGCTTACAGAGTTTGAAGAAGAAAGGTTATTGGAAATATTGAAGAAGCACCGAGGAGCTATTGGATACACTCTTGATGACTTGAAGGGGATTTCTCCCTCTATTTGCCAACACGCCATTAATATGGAAGATGATGCAAAGCCTGTTGTTGAACCTCAGCGTCGTCTAATTCCCAAGATGAAGGATGTGGTAAGAAATGAGGTATTAAGACTTCTTGAAGCTGGTATTATATATCCTATTGCTGATAGTAGATGGGTTAGTCCTGTGCATTGTGTTCCTAAGAAAGGAGGAATGACTGTTGTGCCCAATGATAATGATGAGCTCATACCTCAAAGAGTAGTTGTAGGGTATAGAATGTGCATTGATTATCGAAAAGTTAATAAAGCTACTAAAAAAGATCATTACCCTTTGCCTTTTATTGATCAAATGTTAGAAAGGTTATCTAAAAATACTCACTTTTGTTTTCTTGATGGTTATTCTGGGTTTTCACAAATTGCAGTTAAAACTAAGGATCAAGAGAAAACCACTTTCACTTGTCCCTATGGAACTTATGCTTATAGACGTATGCCTTTTGGTTTATGTAATGCTCCTGCTACTTTTCAAAGATGCATGTCTGCTATTTTTCATGGCTTTTGTGAGAGTATTGTAGAGGTATTCATGGATGATTTTTCTGTCTATGGGAATTCTTTTGATAATTGCTTGCGGAACCTTGATAAAGTTTTGCAGAGATGTGAAGAAACTAACCTTGTTCTTAATTGGGAGAAATGCCATTTTATGGTTAATGAAGGAATTGTATTAGGACATAAAATTTCCGAGAGAGGTATTGAAGTTGATAGAGCTAAAGTTGAAGCAATTGAGAAGATGCCCTATCCCAGGGATGTTAAAGGTATTCGTAGTGTTCTTGGTCATGCTGGGTTTTATAGGGGGTTTATTAAATATTTCTCCAAGATTTCAAAGCCTCTTACTAATCTTCTTCAAAAAGATGTACCTTTTGTTTTTGATGATGATTGTAAGGAAGCTTTTGAAACTCTTAAGAAAGCCTTAACAACTTCTCCTATAGTTGAACCTCCTGATTGGAATTTACCGTTTGAAATTATGTGTGATGCTAGTGATTTTGTTGTAGGCGCTGTTCGTGGACAGCGGGTAAACAAAAAATTGAATGTTATTCATTATGCTAGTAAAACTCTTGATGCTGCTCAAAGAAATTATGCTACTACTGAAAAGGAATTGTTAGCTGTAGTCTTTGCTTGTGATAAGTTTAGATCTTATATTGTTGATTCAAAAGTTACCATACATACTGATCATGCTGCAATCAGATACCTTATGCAAAAGAAAGATGCTAAGCCAAGGCTTATTAGATGGGTACTTCTGTTGCAAGAATTTGATTTACATATTGTAGATAGGAAAGGTGCTGATAATCCTGTTGCTGATAATTTGTCTAGATTGGAAAACATTGCTTATGATCCTGTTCCTGTTAATGATAGTTTTCCAAATGAACAATTGGCTGCAATAAAGGTGAGTTCGCGAGACAGTCCTTGGTATGCTGATTATGCTAACTTTATTGTTTCCAAGTATTTGCCTCCAACCTTTTCAGCTCAGCAAAGGAGGAAATTCTTTTATGACTTGAGGCATTATTTCTGGGATGACCCACACTTATATAAAGAAGGAGTGGATGGTATTCTGCGAAGATGTGTTCCCGAATATGAACAACAAGAGATATTGAGTAAATGTCATGGTAGTGCTTATGGAGGACATCACGCCGGAGAAAGAACCGCGCAAAAGGTTCTACAATCAGGTTTTTATTGGCCGACTCTCTTCAAAGATGCAAGAAAGTTTATTTTATCTTGTGATGAATGCCAAAGGGTTGGTAATATCTCCAGACGCAATGAAATGCCTATGAATTATACTCTTGTTATTGAACCGTTCGATTATTGGGGATTTGACTTCATGGGACCTTTTCCCTCTTCAGAAGGTAACACTCATATACTTGTTGCTGTTGATTATGTTACTAAATGGGTGGAAGCCATACCTACAAAAAGTGCTGATGGTGAGACCTCTTTAAGAATGCTTTTAGATATTATTTTTCCTAGATTTGGAGTTCCTAGATATATTATGACTGATGGAGGTTCTCATTTTATTCATGGTGGTTTTAGAAAAACTCGTGCTAAATATGGTATTAATCATAGAATTGCTTCCGCTTATCATCCTCAAACTAGTGGGCAAGTAGAATTATCAAATAGAGAGATTAAATCTATCTTGGAAAAGACTGTTAATAAAACTAGAAAGAATTGGGCTAGTAAATTGAAGGATGCACTATGGGCTTATAGAACTGCTTATAAAAATCCCATGGGAATGTCACCTTATAAAATGGTTTATGGAAAAGCTTGTCATTTACCTTTAGAACTAGAGCACAAAGCTTATTGGGCAGTTAGAGAATTAAATAAAGATCCTAAACTTGCCGGTAATAAGAGGTTGTTGCAATTGAGTTCTCTAGATGAATGGAGAAGTGAAGCCTATGAAAACGCTAAACTCTTTAAAGAGAAAGTTAAGAAATGGCATGATAGAAGGATTATCAAAAGAGAATTTAATATTGGGGATAAAGTCCTATTGTTTCGGTCTCGTCTCAGATTCTTTGCAGGGAAATTACTCTCAAAATGGGAAGGACCATATGTTGTTGAGGAGGTGTATCGTTCAGGAGCAATTAAAATTAGCTCTCTCCAAGGCAATGCCACGCAAGTGGTGAATGGACAAAGACTCAAGCATTATATCTCAGGTGATTCTTATAATGTTGATGTTGATATTATTCGTGTGGAAACACCGGAGGCCTTCATCAAAGGGCAAATCGACAGTCTGCCAGAACTCGACTTTGAATAGGTAACAGTACTGGTAATAAAAAGTTCGCAATTTACTTTCCGAACAATGTTTTTGCTGTTTTTGGAAAATGTGAAAAATTACGAGATCGAAACGGAGTGGAGGAGATGCACGAGGGCGTGCCCCCATAGGCTGGCGCGGCCTGGCCTTGGCCCGCGCTGCCCTATGTGCTGGCCGCCTCGTCGTCCCTTTCCGACTCTGGTTCGACCTGGTACTTTCCTTTTGTCGTGAATTTTTTTGCTATATAATCCCCCGGACCCCTGGAGGTCCGTATATCGTTTTCTCGACGTGTTTTGTTTCGAGCTGTTTCTGCCAGGATTTGCTTCGGATCTAGAGCCATCATGTCTTCGTCGGAAACTCCGAAGGACAGCTCCTGCAAGGATGTTGGCAACTTGTACATGGAGGAGCTGAGGATGCACCCCAAGGAGTTGCTGCTAGTTGAGGGAGAACTGCAGATCAAGGATGTCCAAGGTCCTAAAGGAGAAGGAAGCTTGGAAGACAGGATGGAGAAGCTAGAACAAGAGGTCTTCAAGTACAAGAAGATGGCTGAGCGAGAGGTGGATATCTTCCACAAGATTGTGTCTGAACTCATTGCTGAACACGAGAAGGAAACTGCAAAGCTATGGGGCGACATCCTCTCACTTCACGACACCACCAACAAACTCCAAGCTCAACTCTATGACGTTCAGAATCAGAACTGTGAGTATGAAAACAAGTTTAAATACATAAGTCATGCTGCTAGTTTCAGGATTCCCGAGACCAAGATGTCGTTTCTTGATGGAGAGCCTCTTCCTTGGAAGTCTGATGATGGGAATTCATCACCACCATCGCCGAAGGAGTAATTCATCATCGGTATTGGCATCCCCTTGGTTTGTTCCAAGCTTGGGGGAGTGCCGCGGTATCACATTATCACTACCTTTTACTTTTTACTGTCAAGTAGTGTCATATCATGAGTAGGGAAGTTATCATATAAGATGGGTTGCAGTTTGGAAGTATCTCTCCTTTAGTTGGTTGTCTATGTATCCCTTGGTGTGAGTTATCGTTATGGAATATTAATGAGAAGTCTTATCATTTACATATTGCACATCTTATTTTAGTTTGCAATCTCTATTATATGATTTACCTTGTTGATAGTATTGGTATCACTTTAGGAGCATTGAATAAATCTATTTGGTTTTGGCAAACTTAGCATTGGTCAATAGCAACAACACTTTGAGGTTTAAATAGAAAAGAGAAATACATGTAGTTGTTTCATTGTCTTTCTTTCTTGTTAGCTCATAGCTTATTATTCTGAAGTTAAAACTGTTTGTGCTTATAAGGAAGATGCATGATTATTCCTATCACATGTATATTTGTTTGTTTCCTTCAACTCTTATGCTTGCTGATTAACCTTGCTAGCCAAAGACCTGTACTGAGAGGGAATACTTCTCGTGCATCCAAACCTTAACCCAAACCTATGTCATTTGTGTCCACCATATCTACCTACTACATGGTATTTTCTGCCATTCCAAGTAAATACTTCGTGTGCTACCTTTAAACAATTCAAAATTTACTATCTCTTATTTGTGTCAATGTTTTATAGCTCATGAGGAAGTATGTGGTGTTTTATCTTTCAATCTTGTTGGGCAACTTTCACCAATGGACTAGTGGCTTCGTCCGCTTATCCAATAATTTTGCAAAAAGAGCTGGCAATGGGATTCCCAGTCCCGAATTAATTAAACTAAATAGACACTCCTCCATGGTATGTGATTGATGGACGGCACCCGAAGGATTCGGTTAGCCATGGCTTGTGTAAGCAAAGGTTGGGGGGAGTGTCATCATAATAAAACTAAAATAAAAAGGCACTCCTCCATGGTATGTGATTGATGGACGGCACCCGAAGGATTCGGTTAGCCATGGTTTGTGAAAGAAAGGTTGGAAGGAGTGCCACACAAAATAAAAATAAAATGGGAGCCGCTCTTTGAAGGTTGTCTGGCAAGGGGGTTAGAGTACCCGCTACCAGTCGTTGACAACAACAAACACCTCTCAAAATGTTACTTTCATTCTCTTTATATGATTTCAAAACTGAAAAAGCTCTAGCACATGATTTAATCCCTGCTTCCGTCTGCGAAGGGCCTGTCTTTTACTTTATGTTGAGTCAGTAAACCTATTTCCCTCCATCTCAAGCAAGCATTTGAGTAGTTGTAATCAAACCATTATATTGTGATTTGCTTCATCATGTCTTTCACTTTTCCTTGTTTAGTACAAGTTTTATCTGAATGAATATAGCTTTGCAAGTTATCAATGATCATGAGGAGACTATTATGATTGAGTATGCAAGTTGTGCCATATAAACTTTAACATGAGAACGCTGCTCAATGAGATAAGTATAACCTGTTAATTGTTCTCTGACCAAGAACGAAGTTTGCCATCACCAACTATGATTTCTTATGCACCTTTATTTGTGATTACCTTATACTTGTTTCAAGTTGAGTTATATGAGGAAGTTGTTTACTAGAATGTCTTGTGTGAATGAATATGATGCTTCTTGTCCGTATTTTATTTATCGACTCTTCACTCCATAAACATGTGGTCCTGTTTACCGAGTTCAGTTTCGCTTGGGGACAAGCGAAGTCTAAGCTTGGGGGGGTTGATACGTCCAATTTGCATCACTATTTTATATCATAATTTGCTGTTATTCATTGATATATTTCATATTTGGACATAATACTTATGTTATTTCATCTATTTTGCATGTTTCATGATTATTGGAGGATCGAGCACCGGAGCTGTGGATTCTCGCCGGAAAAAGCACCGTCAGAATGCAATATTTCGGAAGATCAACAGCTGATGGAAATTATACCAAAAATCCTATTTTTCCAGATGACGAAGGAAGACAGAAGGGGGAGCCGAGGGGACCCGAGGTGGGCCCAGACCATAGGCCGGCGCGGCCCATGGCCTGGCCGCGCCGCCTAGTGAGGAGGGGGGCCCACAGCCCCTCTCGCCTCCTTTTCTTCGCGAAATCCTTCGTCCCGAAGACCTAAGCCACAGAGGGTACCTCGCGAAGAGTTACAGCCGCCTCTGCGGGGCGGAGAACACCAGAGAGAAAAGAGCTCTCCGGCGGGCTGAGATCCGCCGGGGAAATTCCCTCCGGGAGGGGGAAATCGACGCCATCGTCACCGTCATCGAGCTGGACATCATCTCCATCACCATCATCATCATCTCCACCATCATCACCACCGTCTCCACCGCTGGACATCGTCACCGCCGTAGCAATTTGGGTTTGATCTTGATTGTTTGATAGGGGAAACTCTCCCGGTATTGATTTCTACTTGTTATTGATGCTATTGAGTGAAACCGTTGAACCAAGGTTTATGTTCAGATTGTTATTTGTCATCATATCACCTCTGATCATGTTCCATATGATGTCTCGTGAGTAGTTCGTTTAGTTCTTGAGGACATGGGTGAAGTCTAAATGTTAGTAGTGAAATATGGTTGAGTAATATTCAATGTTATGATATTTAAGTTGTGGTGTTATTCTTCTAGTGGTGTCGTGTGAACATCGACTACACGACACTTCACCTTTATGGGCCTAGGGGAATGCATCTTGTACTCGTTTGCCAATTGCGGGGTTGCCGGAGTGACAGAAACCTAAACCCCCGTTGGTATATCGATGCAGGAGGGATAGCAGGATCTCAGAGTTTAAGGCTGTGGTTAGATTTATCTTAATTACTTTCTTGTACTTGCGGATGCTTGCAAGGGGTATAATCACAAGTATGTATTAGTCCTAGGAAGGGTGGTACATTAGCACAGGTTCGCCCACACAACACTTATCAAAACAATGAAGATTAATTAGCCGTATGTAGCGAAAGCACTAGACTAAAATCCCGTGTGTCCTCGAGAACGTTTGGTCATTATAAGTAAACAAACCGGCTTGTCCTTTGTGCTAAAAAGGATTGGGCCACTCGCTGCAATTGTTACTCTCGCACTTTATTTACTCGTACTTTATTCAACTGCTACATCAAAACCCCCCTGAATACTTGTCTGTGAGCATTTACAGTGAATCCTTCATCGAAACTGCTTGTCAACACCTTCTGCTCCTCGTTGGGTTCGACACTCTTACTTATCGAAGATACTACGATACACCCCCTATACTTGTGGGTCATCAACGGGTTTCCCACATGCGCGCTGTGGACCGGAACCTCTCCGACATCCCCGAGGTGGCCATCCAGCTCTTCAAGGTTCTCTGGCCTGGAGAGGAGGTGCCAGACACCTTTTCGCTCACCAACGACCGCCTGAATGGTGCCGGTCGGAGGATCCAGGAGTGGCAATGTTCAGCAGCTCGTGCCGGAGCGGACTCGGCGTTACGCGTCGCCTGCTCCTGGTACCCGGACCTGGACCTGGACGCCCTCATCGGCGTGCGCGAGCAAGCTCCAACTGACCTGGATCCGGTCCTCACCGCGAAGCGGCAGGATCGAGCGTACCGGATTGCGGAGTACGCCGAGATGCGCACCTTCATCCCTCCTCCTCCAGACGTCAAAGATTATCTGAGCGACGAGGAGGAAGATGAAGATGATGAAGATGTCGGAGCTGGTGACGCGCCTCCGGAAGGCCCTCAAGCCGGTGATGCTCCTCCTGATGCCCCTGCTGCCTAAGTGTCTCCTGTGATATGTTTGCCTGTCCTGTTTGACTTTGAAACAATGCTCGTTAAATTCTACCTCGGTATGCCGGGGTCTATGATGTAATATAAAACTTGCCTGTCCTTTTGGTTGTGCTACAATAGTTTATGCCGGTTTGCTATACCGGTAGCCTATCAAGTTGTGTTTGTCTATTGTCTTAGCATTTTTGCTTGTTGTGTTGCTTTTATCTTGCACTGCAAAGATTCCGGAATTGTTTCCGCATCCAATCCGATGCACACTTGGCTCTTTTGCTCTGGCTCTGCCTGCCTTCTCTGGGCGTTCTTTGGCGTATGAGCACAAAGTTCTTTTACCAAGCAAGCACTTTCTTGAACTTAGAAATAACTCGATTTTTTTACAAAAAACCGGTTTAACCGGGGTTAGTTAAAACTTTTCCGGATTGTTCGTTCCCATTCTCTCTTTTCGCAGTTCACGTGCTTAATTGCTACCGGTTTATCTTGCTTGCCATGAAGCCGGGTTGCGGACAGCAGCAGAGTCGAAGACTCCGGTAGGTTTAGCACGCTACTAAACCGGAAAGAAAAAATGTTCACTAAGCAACCGGTGAACTGAAAAAATAAACATATTGCATGCAATTTCAGCAGGGGTAGTCCCCGAGATTCATTCGAGGTCCCGACATCTTTTATTCATAGCATATAAGGTACAAAAAGGAACTTCTTACACCACAACTTCATGAGTAGAAGGGACGCAACAGGGCTACGTTCCATGGACGCTTGCTCTCCTCTCCGGACCTGTCCGCCTTTCCTTTTTTCCACTCCTGTGCATCTATCAAGTAATAGGCATCATTGTGGAGAGCTTTGCTCACAATGAAGGGTCCTTCCCATGGGGGTGAAAGCTTATGCCGGCCTTCAGTGCGCTGCACTAGGCGTAGCACCAGATCTCCTTCCCGGAATACTCTCGGGTTAACCTTCCGGCTATGATAGCATCTGAGGTTTTGCTGGTAAATGGCTGTTCTTGCCAATGCCAACTCTCTTGCTTCTTCTAGCAAGTCCACATCGTTTTCTCTGGCTTCTTTTACCTCTTGCTCGGTATAGAGCTGCACTCTTGGTGAGTCATGGATGATGTCGGTTGGTATGACCGCTTCTGCTCCATAAACCATGAAGAATGGAGTGTATCCGGTGGACTGGTTTGGAGTTGTTCTTATGCTCCACAGCACTGATGGTAGCTCATCGAGCTAACATCCCGGTGACTTTTCCACCGCCTCGATGAGTCTTGGTTTGATACCGGAAAGTACCAGAGCATTTGTTCTTTCCACTTGGCCATTGCCTTGTGGGTGTGCCACTAAGCACAAATCCAACCGGATATTGTTATCCTCACAGAATCTTTTGAACTCTCCTTGAGCAAAGTTGGTTCCATTGTCAGTGATGATGCTATGCGGGTAGCCATACCGCAAGATAACATCTTTTAAGAATTTCACCGATGTGCGCCCATCACACTTTGCGATAGGTTTCACTTCTAGCCATTTGGTGAATTTGTCCACCATAACCAAAATGTGGGTCATATTTCCCCTTGCAGTTTTGAACGGACCAACCATATCAAGGCACCAAATAGAAAATGGCCAAGTTAGCGGTATGGTTTTTAAACCGGATGCTGGGGTATGATTTTGCTTTGCATACCTCTGGCACCCATTGCATTTTCTTACCAAATCCTCAGCATTTTCCAAAGCAGTGGGCCAATAGAACCCATGCCGGAACACTTTTGCTACCAGCGCCCTTGATGAAGCGTGGGGCCCACATTCTCCCTGGTGAATCTCCTCAAGCATTTCTTTTCCCTCTTCCGGTTCCACACACCTTTGAAGGACACCGGTAACACTTCTCTTGTACACCTCGCCATTGATGATGGTGTATGCTTTGGACCTCCTCTGGATCCTTCTGGATTCATTTTCATCATCTGGCAAGGTGCCGTTGATCAGGAATTCCTTAATAGGTTTAACCCACGATGGTGCCTCTCGAACCAGGAACACCGGTACGTCTATCTCCATGTTATCCACCAGCATTGTTTCTTCCGGTATGGATGTAGCAGTCCCCGAGCTTTCCGTAACAGTCCCCGAGTTTGCCGGAACAGTCCCCGAGTTCCCTTCATCGATATCCATGGGTACTATATGTGATTCCGGTACGAAAATTTATTCCGATTCCGGGCTTGGTTTGATCGACGGTACTCTTAAGTGTGCCAAGGCTATTCCGGGAGGAATTTCTTGCCTAGATGAGCCCAGCTTGGACAAAGCATCCGCGGCCTCATTTTCCGCTCGTGGCACATGGTGAAACTCACAGCCCTCAAAGAAGCCGGCAATCTTTTGTACGTGAAACCGGTACGAAGCCATGTTTGCATCTTTTGCGTCCCAATCTCCGGAACATTGTTGCACCACGAGATTTGAATCACCGTAGCAAATGATCCGGTGCACACCGATTTCTTTTGCGACCTTAAGTCCGTGAATCAGAGCCTCGTACTCAGCGACATTGTTTGATGCCCTGAAATGTACTTGCAGAACATACCAGAGATGATCTCCCTTAGGTGAGGTAAGCACCACACCGGCACCTAGACCCTCTTTGAGTTTGGAACCGTCAAAGTGCATCTTCCAGTATTCTATTTTTTTGATCCGGCGGCTTGTATTGCATTTCTGCCCAATCAACAAGGAAATCAGCCAAAGCTTGCGATTTTATGGCATCTCTCCTTTCGTACACCGGTACGTATGGTGATATCTGAATTGCCCACTTTGCAATCCTTCCGCTAGCATCTTTGTTGCACATGATTGATAGCCCACAAGTATAGGGGATCGCAATAGTCTTCGCGGGAAGTAAAACCCAATTTATTGATTCGACACAAGGGGAGACAAAGAATACTTGAAAGCCTTAACAGCGGAGTTGTCAATTCAGCTGCACCTGGAAACAGACTTGCTCGCAAGAGTTTATCAGTAGTAACAGTTTTATAGCAGTAGCAGTAGTGAAATAACAGCAGCAGAGTAACAGAGACAGCAGTAGTGATTATAGTAAACAGCAGGATTAAAATACTATAGGCACAGGGATGGATGACGGGCGTTGCATGGATGAGAGAAACTCATGTAACAATCAAAGCAGGGAATTTGCAGATAATAATAAAACGGTGTCCAAGTACAAAGCAATCCATAGGCATGTGTTCCGTATATAGTCGTACGTGCTCGCAATGAGAAACTTGCACAACATCTTTTGTCCTACCAGCCGGTGGCAGCCGGGCCTCTAGGGAATCTACTAGATATTAAGGTACTCCTTTTAATAGAGTACCGGAGCAAAGCATTAACACTCCGTGAACACATGTGATCCTCACATCACCGCCATCCCCTCCGGTTGTCCCAATTTCTGTCACTTCGGGGCCTTTGGTTCCGGACAGCGACATGTGTATACAACTTGCAGGTAAGATCATAAAACAATGCATATCATGATGAAACAATAACATGTTCAGATCTGAGATCATGGCACTCGGGCCCTAGTGACAAGCATTAAGCATAACAAGTTGCAACAATATCATCAAAGTACCAATTACAGACACTAGGCACTATGCCCTAACAATCTTATGCTATTACATGACCAATCTCATCCAATCCCTACCATCCCCTTCAGCCTACAGCGGGGGAATTACTCACACATGGATGGGGGAAGCATTGCTGGTCGATGGAGAGGCGTCGGTGGTGATGATGGCGATGATCTCCTCCAATTCCCCGTCCCGGCGGAGTGCCAGAACGGAGTTTCTGGTCCCCGAGACGGAGTTTCGCGATGTGGCGGCGTACTGGAGGGTTTCTCGCGACTTCGACTTCCTCCTCGCATTTTTTAGATCGAACCCCTTAAGTAGTCCAGAGGGGGGCGTCGGAGGCCAGCCGAGGGGGCCACACACTAGGGCGGCGCGCCCCACCTGGGCCACGCCGGCCTGGTGTGAGGGGCCCTCGGACCTCCACCTGGCTTGCCCTTCTGGTTCCGTGAGTCTTCTGGTAAAATAGGCCCTTTGGTATAAATTCCGAGGATTTTCCCGAAAGTTGAATTTCTGCACAAAAACAAGGCACTAGAGCAATTCTGCTGAAAACACCGTTAGTCCGTGTTAGTTGTATCCAAAATACACAAATTAGAGGCAAAACAATAGCAAAAGTGTTCGGGAAAGTAGATACGTTTTGGACGTATCAACTCCCCCCAAGCTTAGCTTATTGCTTGTCCTCAAGCAATTCAGTTAACAACTGAGTGCGATAAAAGAACTTTCACGAACACATTTGCTCATATGATGTAAATATTCTCATGATATGGCTAACACTTAGGCAGTTCATCATAAGGTACATGCAAATAAGATCATCTAATAGCTATGTCAATCATGGAAAGGTACCAACAATTAATAATAAGCATCATGAATCATGTCTATAAGCAGGATTGCAATGTTCATAAAAGGGTATGATAAAGTGGTATCTCGCTTGCCCGAATTTGAACAGCAAAACATAAATGCCCAGGCACCTCTGAGGTTCATAGAAAGACTAGAAATAGAGATTGTCAAAGATAAAAGCATCAAAGTTATACCACAATCAATCATATTTTGGGACAAGCATATTACACTAAGAATGACAGTTGTGCTCTCGAGAAAGTGCTCAAAGAAAGGATGGAGACACAACATAAAAGTAAAAGATTGACCCTTCGCAGAGGGAAGCAGGGATTAACATGCGCTAGAGCTTTTTATTTTTAAAACAGGAGTAAAATCATTTTGAGAGGTGTTTGTTGTTGTCAACGAATGGTAATGGGTACACCAACTACCTCGCCAACCAGACTTTCAAGAGCGGCTCCCATGAAGGACGTTATTTCTACCAGCAAGGTAGATCATCCCTCTTCTCTTTTGTTTACACATGTACTTTAGTTTTATTATGGGCGACACTCCCCCCAACCTTTGCTTACACAAGCCATGGCTAACCGAATCCTCAGGTGCCTTCCATCAATCTCATACCATGGAGGAGTGTCTATTTGCAAAATTCAGTTGCTTACTGATGAATCAGAGCAAAACATGTGAAGAGAATTATTAATGAAGTTATTAGTTGGGGCTGGGCACCCCGTTGCCAGCTCTTATTATGAAAGTCCGTCAAAAGTAAATGACAAGGTTGAAAGATAAACACCACATACTTCCTCATGAGCTATAAAACATTAACACAAATTGAGAAGCATTTTGAAGGTTTTAAAGGTAGCGCATGAGAATTTACTTGGAATGGTTTGAAATGCCATGCATAGGTATTTATGGTGGACACTTTGGAACAACTTGGTTTTCAGGGGTTTGGAAGCACGAGCAGCATTCTCGCTCAGTACAAGTGAAGGCTAGCAATAGACTAGGGAGCAACAAATCAAGAGAGCAGTCACTATCATAATCATGCTTGCGGCAAAATAAATTAACAGAGGCATAAAAGTGATACAAGAACTCTGAAGCAATGTAAATCATAGAGGCTTAATTGACTTTTGTTCAGTCATATGCATGCGTGAGCATGTGCCAAGTCGATTCAAATGAATTATTCAGAGGAGGATACCACAATGTCATACCTATTCATGAATAAAACAATGCAAGCAAACATCCATGACATGCTACTCATATTAATAAATTGGAGCTAAACATGAGAGATCATGAACTACTAGACTTTCTTAAATGACATATACCTCACATGAACCAACTAAGCATGCTCACATGGATGAGTATATGTACAAAAATGAAAACAAATAGAATTCATACCAGCCTCTCACCACAGTCGAATTGTCGTAGTTCGTCATTATTGCCTTTCACTTGTGTAGCTTGGATAATATGAAATGAAAACCATGCTCCAGACAACGAAGACCATTGAACTCATAATGAACTTTACAAAACCAAAGAAGAACAGCAAATATTTTTGGTGTTTTCGAATTGGAAACAAGAACAAAAGAAAACAAGCAAACAAAGCAAAATCTTTTTGGATTTTCTTATAGCAAACCAATGATAGCAAATAAAGCAAAATAAATGCAAGAAACCAAAATAAACAAATGGTGAAGAGAAACAACAGAAATATTTTTGGTCTTTTTGTGTTTTAGGAAAGAAACAAAGCAAAAACAAGAAAATGGAAACTAGAAGAGTCACATAAACACAAAGCAGCAGGAATTCATCAAACTTGACAGCAGTACAGTAACCGATTTTTAAGAAATTCTTCCGCTGCTCAAATCGAAAAGTGTTCAACTAATGAAAGTTAGAAAACAACCTGGGGAACATTCACAAAAATTGGCTTCGCAAAATAACGTTCTGGCTATTTTTGAGAATTTTTTCGGTAACAGTCCAGAATCTGTTTTCAGGCAGCACTTCCCCAAATATCATCTCCCTCTCATTAGAAAACCACTCAAAGAAACTAAACAAGTATATACAAGTATCCAGCAACCATAATATGCAAAGAATGAGTGAGGCCGGTATACCTCCCCCCAAGCTTAGGCTTTTGGCCTAAGTGGAGTTCAACCCCAGCGAGGGTCGTTGTTCCACGCCGGTGGATCATACATGGCATAGTCATAGTGAGGTCCCGATGCAGAAGAAAAGCGTGGAGGCTCCACATGCACAAAATGTTGATGCGAAGAACTTGCTGCATCGGATGACGAGTCGAGGTGTTCCTCGGCCTCCTTCGTGTTGTCTCTTGTATGATGACCTCCTCCCTCTATGTATGCATTCAGTGCACCTTCCGTGACTGACCAATCCTCCCTGGAATCAAGGTTAAATAGAACAGGTGTAGGCAATCCTACTAGTTTTTCAGTTTTCTTGGTTGTTCTCCAAGTCTTCTTGTAAAATGTTATCTTGTAAGACAGGTTACTCAAGTTAGATGAATCATAAACAAATTCATGTTTAATCATGGAGACTATGTCAAGTTTCTCTATGGGAAGTTGAATATCAAGATGGTGAGGTTCTACACCATGCAAAGCTAGTAAACGAGAGGCGATGAGACCTCCGCAAACTCCGCCCTTCTCACGGTTAGTAGCAAGTCTATAGGCTATCAATGCACCCAAATTATAAGCCCTATTACTTCGCAGTGCAGCAGCTAGGAAAGCTAAATCCTGGATAGATAATTTACTACCATTCTTTCTAGCAAGAATGCACTTAGTAATGAAATAAGAAAAGTAGCGGATAGCTGGGAGTTGAATGCTACTGATTTTACCACCATCCTCTGAGAAGCTCCTTCCATGACAAATCATCTCGAAGAGGTTTAAGAGCTCTCGCGGCGATCTCCTTATCTTCTCGCATGATCCCCATTGCGGCACTCTAATCGCTGTATAAAAATCATCGAATGGCAAGTTGACAGTTTTATTATAAATTTTGTACTGAACCATGGGGTTAGATTGCGACCAATTGAACTTAAAATCCTGCACAACAGACATAGTCAATTTTGCATATTGGCATGGTTCTCCATCAAAAAAATCATTCAACCCTGCACGAGAAATTAGATTCTGAACATTTCCCAAAATTCCTGCACTTCTCATGAAATCTGTGCACGGGTAGTAAGAGGGGTATACTCCCTCTTCGCGGTTCACTCTCATGACTTGTTGCATCTCCAATTCTTGTTGGTTTAGTTGATGTCTATTCCACTCCATTTTCTGAAATTTTCAACAATCATTATAAAATTTGATTTGGTGACATATAATTGAGGGAAACTACTATAGGAACTTGCTAGAGTACTAATCATGCATCAAAACTAGTTTATACATCTTAGAACAAGCATGCAAGCTCAGTAAACATGTTACCTACAGCAGAAAAATATTCAAGATATACTCAACCAAACAAAATTCTACTTGGATAATCGGAGGAGTCACATACCGGAGAGCAAATGTGCCAAATTTCAGACAGAAATCTGGGCTGAGCAAAGAGATCGAGAAATCTTGAGCTCTTGAGCAGAAACGCGAGTGAGAGGAAACTGGTGCTGGTTTTTTCGGGAGAGAGAAGAGTGTGGGAGGAAGAGATAAAGAAGTGGGGCAAGGGGGAGCCCACACACCAGGGTGGCGCGCCCCCCTTCCAGGCCGCGCCGGCCTGTGGGGTGCCACCCTGGGGTGCCCCACTGGTCATCCCCAGGTGCTCCCAGGTGCGTCTTTGAAAAATAGGACCAACGGTATAATTTTTGTGAATTTTTGAAAACTTTGAAAAATGCACATTTCTAGGTATTAAGTTTATTACTACTGGACATAAAAAGATTTTGAAATTTCTATACAACTAAGGAACTTTGCAAATCAAAAGTGCTACAGCAAGTAGAACAAGTGGAGGAAGAAAGAAATGTTGTTTACCTCCTCTATACATATAAAAAGTATTTGTTAACAAGGTTGATCAAGTCTTGTCACCAAATAAATTTTACATAGCATAAGAAGAAATAAACCTCAAATCAATCATGTTACCTTGAATTGTATTGATATAGATCCAATCATAAGATTTTGATAACCTTCTTTAGGCTCATATATAGGACAATCAATAGTTCCAACTTTGATAGTTCTCACGTTAGAAATGGTATTAACTCCACATACTTTATCAATCCTCTTGGGAAAATAGATGGTATGCTCCTTGTCATCAACATTGAAAGTAACTTTTCCTTTATTGCAACCAATAACAGCCCCTGCGGTGTTAAGAAAAGGTCTCCCAAGAATAATAGACATATTATCATCTTCAGGCATTTCCAACACAACAAAATAAGTTAATATCAAGCAGTTATTAGTAACTTGAACAGGAACATCCTCACATATACCAACAGGAATAGCAGTAGATTTATCAGCCATTTGCAAAGATATATCAGTAGGTATCAACTTATCTAAATAAAGTCTCTTATAAAGAGAAAAAGGCATAACACTAACACCCGCTCCCAAATCACATAGAGCAGTTCTAACATAATTATTCTTAATAGAACAAGGAATAGTAGGTATACCTGGGTCGCCCAACTTCTTTGGAACCTTGCCATTGAAAGAGTAATTAGCAAGCATAGTGGAAATCTCCTCATTGGGGATTTTCCTTTTGTTAGTGACAATATCTTTCATATACTTTGAATAAGGAGGCAATTTAATAGCATCAGTCAAAGGGATTTGCAAGAATAAAGGTTTCATCCAATCACAAAATTTATTATAGTGTTCTTCTTCCTTTGATTTTAATTTCTTAGCAGGAAAAGGCATTTGCTTTTGCACCCAAGGTTCCCTTTCATTACCATGTTTCTTAGCAATAAAATCTTCTTTAGTATACTTTTTATTTTTAGCATGCTTTTCAGGTTCATCCTCAACCTCTTCTTTATCAGAAGCATCATTCTTATCATTATCATGTTCATTATCATGTTCATTACCACTTTCAGTTTCAGCATCGGAAATAGAAATACTATTAGAATCATTAACAGGTTCAGAGGATTCTACAACATTTTTATGTTTCTTCTTCTTTTTCTTAGAAGGGGCACTAGTTTCAGTTCGTTGAGAATCTTGTTCAACTCTTTTGGGATGCCCTTTAGGATATAGAGGATCCTGGGTAGAGACACCGCCTCTAGTTGTTACTTCATAAGCATGTTTCTCTTTAGAATTATTTTTTAACAAGTCATTTTGCACTTTAGTGAGTTGATCAATTTGAGTTTGAACCATTTGAAAATGTTTAACAAGCATCTTAACATCATTGGAGGTTCTCTCCACAATATCATGCAAATTGCTAATAGCTTGAGAATTTTCCATTAGATGATTCTCTACTCTCATATTAAAATTTTCTTGCTTAACAATATAATTATCAAACTCATCTAAGCATTGAGCAGGAGGTTTCGGATACGGAATATCTTCCCTAGTAAAGCGTTGAAGGGAGTTTACCTCAATCATGGATGAAGGGGGAATTATCTCACATATATCTTCTATGGGAGGTAGATTCTTCACATCTTCGGATCTAATACCTTTCTCCTTAAGAGACTTCTTGGTTTCCCTCATATCTTCATCATTCAATTTAATTAAACCCCTCTTCTTCAATATTGACGTCAGAGTTGGTTCAGGTGTAGTCCAATCATCATGATTCCGGCCTATTTTAGCCAATAATTCTTCAGCTTCGTCTGGAGTTCTTTTCCTGAAAACACAACCAGCACAACTATCCAAATATGCTCTAGACTCAACGGTTAGTCCACTATAGAATATATCAAGTAAATCATGCTTTTCCAAATCATGTCTAGGTCGAGCCCTGATAAGAGAGTAAAATCTTGCCCATGCTTCAGGCAATTTCTCTCCATCTTCCTGGTCAAAGCTATAAATTTTCTGTAAAGCAGCATGTTGAGCACTAGTAGGAAAGTATTTCCGAAATAAAACATCAAGCAAATCACCTGGACTTTTAATAGAACCAGGAGGCAAATTATTATACCAAGTTTTAGCATCATCCTTTAATGAGAAAGGAAAATTTTTAGCAACGAAATAAGTACGCATCTTGACATCATCAGAAAACAAGCTACTCATAGAAGAAAGTTCATTCATGTGTTCTACAGCACTTTCCTTTTCAGTACCACAAAAGGGTGTTTTCTCAACAATAGCTATATGAGATAGATCGAGAGAAAAATCATAATCTTTATCCTTAATGCATATAGGAGATGTGGCAAATTTAGGATCAGGAGATAGCTTATGTCTAACAGTATATTGTGCGAGAAACTTTTTAATTTTTCTTGCATCAGCAGTAGCATTGCATCTATTAATAAAATCATCATTAAGCTCCACATAATCCTCATCAGGATCATCACTAGAATAATCAAGTTCAGGTGAATTAACAGGTGTAGCAGCATTTTCATTAGGAGTTTCAGCATTTTCAATTTGTCTAGACCTAGCAATTGTAGCATCTAGAAAAGATCCCAATGAACCACTATCATCAAGCACAGCAGAAACATTATCAATATTATGAGAGTTTTCAGATTCAGCAGAAGTACCAGCAAGTGAAGCTTGCGGCGGTGAAACAAGTTGACTTATCACAGATGGTGAATCAAGAGCAGTAGAGGTACTCAGAGTTGTACCTTTTCTTGTAGTGGCTGGTAATATGGCGACTTTAGAATCATGAGATTTACCCATGATGGAGAATTTGCAGCGAACAATAACAATCCAAGTGAACCTCCAAATAAAGCTATGCTCCCCGGCAACGGCGCCAGAAAACAGTCTTGATAGCCCACAAGTATAGGGGATCGCAATAGTCTTCGCGGGAAGTAAAACCCAATTTATTGATTCGACACAAGGGGAGACAAAGAATACTTAAAAGCCTTAACAGCGGAGTTGTCAATTCAGCTGCACCTGGAAACAGACTTGCTCGCAAGAGTTTATCAGTAGTAACAGTTTTATAGCAGTAGCAGTAGTGAAATAACAGCAGCAGAGTAACAGAGACAGCAGTAGTGATTATAGTAAACAACAGGATTAAAATACTGTAGGCACAGGGATGGATGACGGGCGTTGCATGGATGAGAGAAACTCATGTAACAATCAAAGCAGGGCATTTGCAGATAATAATAAAATGGTGTCCAAGTACAAAGCAATCCATAGGCATGTGTTCCGTATATAGTCGTACGTGCTCGCAATGAGAAACTTGCACAACATCTTTTGTCCTACCAGCCGGTGGCAGCCGGGCCTCTAGGGAATCTACTGGATATTAAGGTACTCCTTTTAATAGAGTACCGGAGCAAAGCATTAACACTCCGTGAACACATGTGATCCTCACATCAACGCCATCCCCTCCGGTTGTCCCAATTTCCGTCACTTCGGGGCCTTTGGTTCCGGACAGCGACATGTGTATATAACTTGCAGGTAAGATCATAAAACAATGCATATCATGATGAAACAATAACATGTTCAGATCTGAGATCATGGCACTCGGGCCCTAGTGACAAGCATTAAGCATAACAAGTTGCAACAATATCATCAAAGTACCAATTACGGACACTAGACACTATGCCCTAACAATCTTATGCTATTACATGACCAATCTCATCCAATCCCTACCATCCCCTTCAGCCTACAGCGGGGGAATTACTCACACATGGATGGGGGAAGCATTGCTGGTCGATGGAGAGGCGTCGGTGGTGATGATGGCGATGATCTCCTCCAATTCCCCGTCCCGGCGGAGTGCCAGAACGGAGTTTCTGGTCCCCGAGATGGAGTTTCGCGATGTGGCGGCGTACTGGAGGGTTTCTGGCGACTTCGACTTCCTCCTCGCGTTTTTTAGATCGAACCCCTTAAGTAGTCCAGAGGGGGGCGTTGGAGGCCAGCCGAGGGGGCCACACACTAGGGCGGCGCGCCCCCCCTGGGCCGCGCCGGCCTGGTGTGTGGGGCCCTCGGGCCTCCACCTGGCTTGCCCTTCTGGCTCCGCGAGTCTTCTGGTAAAATAGGCCCTTTGGTATAAATTCCGAGGATTTTCCCGAAAGTTGAATTTCTGCACAAAAACAAGGCACCAGAGCAATTCTGCTGAAAACAGCGTTAGTCCGTGTTAGTTGTATCCAAAATACACAAATTAGAGGCAAAACAATAGCAAAAGTGTTCAGGAAAGTAGATACGTTTTGGACGTATCAATGATATCGGAAATGGGTGCCTCGCTCACCACTTTCATGGGGTGCTCCTCAAAGTAATGCTTAAGCTTTGTGGCGGCCATGAACACGCCATAAGTCATTTTCTGGAAGTGAGGGTAGTTTTGTTTTGAGAGGGAGAGCACCTCGCTCAGGTAGTATACCGGCCTCTGGACGGTTTTTCCTTCCTCTTCTCTTTCAACCACAACTACTACACTCACAACCCGGTTTGTTGCTGCTATGTATAATAGCATAGGCTCTCTTTCTAGAGGTGAAGCCAGTATTGGTGCTGTGGCCAGCATTGTTTTTAGCTCTTTAAACGCCGCGTCTGCCCGAGGGGTCCAGACGAACGTATCGGATTTTTTCATGAGAGCATAGAGTGGCAGAGCTTTTTCTCCCAACCTGCTTATGAACCGGCTTAGCGATGCGAAGCTTCCGGTAAACTTTTGCACGTCCTTGAGATCGCGCGGTATAGTCATTCTTTCAATTGCCCGGATTTTCACCAGATTGACCTCAATGCCCCGGCTTGATACGAGAAAGCCTAGCAGTTTGCCGGCAGGGACACCGAAGGTGCATTTTGTCGGATTGAGTTTCATCCGGAATCTTCTCAAGTTATCAAATGTTTGTCGGAGGTCATCGATTAAGGTTTCTTTTACTTTGGTTTTTACCACGACATCGTCCACATAGACTTGCACATTTTTTCCGATTTGATCAAACAAGCATTTTTGCATACAGCGCTGGTACGTTGCACCATCGTTGCGCAAACCAAAAGGCATAGTGACATAGCAATAAGCCCCGTGCGGGGTAATGAATGCAGTTTTTATTTGATCTTCCTTTTTCAGGGGGATTTGGTGGAAACCGGAATAGGCATCCAGGAAAGACAACAGTTCACAACCAGCAGTGGAATCAATCACCTGATCGATCCGGGGTAAAGGGAAAGGGTCTTTCGGGCAAGCTTTGTTCAAGTTGGTGTAGTCGATGCACATGCGCCACACCTTTGGAGCTTTTGCTTCCAGGTTCTCTTCTTTCTTCTTTTCGACTAGCACCGGATTGGCTAGCCACTCAGTGTGCAGTACTTCCACGATGAAACCGGCAACCAACAACTTTGTCACCTCTTCTCCTATGATCTTTCTCTTGTCCTCAGCAAACCGGCGCAGCGGCTGCCTTACCGGCTTCGCATCTTTCCGGACATTTAATGAGTGCTCAGCCAGCTCCCTCGGAACACCTACCAAGTCATCAGTAGACCAGGCAAAGATATTCCGATTCTCACAGAGGAAGCTGACGAGCGCGCTTTCCTATGCCTCATTCATGCCGGCACCGATACGAACGGTGCGCTCAGGGTAAGCCGGGTCCAGCACAATGTCCTTTGTTTCTTTTGTCGGCTTGAATGCCGGTGTGCCCAAGTTTGCACTCATTGCCGCTAAGCTCAGCTGTGAGGACTGAGCCAACGCAACCGCAGTTTGCATCCTCCTTTTTTCCTCTGCGATCACCAGCGATTCTGCCAGGTTTGATCCGGCGGAAGCAGTTTTCAGTGAAACTTTGTAGTTTCCCACCACAGTTAAGGGTCCACGAGGTGTCGGCATCTTCATCTTGAGATAAGCCGTGTGAGTTGAGGCCATGAAGGCAGCCAATGCCGGTCTCCCCAGCAACGCATGGTAAGGACTATCTAAGTCCACCACCTCGAACTCAAGGTTTTCAACCCGGCAATTGTCACGTCCCCCAAAGGACACATCCACCCGGACCTTTCCGACCGGTGCGCAGGACAGGCCCGGAACGATTCCGTGGAAAGTTGTACGAGTTGGCTGAAGCATGTTTTCTGTTATGCCCAGCATATTCATGGTGTGCCGGTACATGATGTTTATGCTGCTCCCATTGTCTATCAACACCTTGCTGAATTTGACTCGAGCGTTTGGCCCTTGCATGATTGGGTCCAAGACAAGAGCATAGCCACCCGGATTAGGCATTATCTTAGGGTGATCCTCGAACGACCAAGAGATCTCTTGATCTGACCACAACATGTATTTTGGCACTGCCGGCATCACGGCGTTCACCTCCATAGAACGGCGATGCAGGCTCTGTCTGTCAGTTGGCTCAGTGAGGAACACAACGCAGCACATATCTGGGTCATGGTAGACATTCCGGCCCAAAGGTGCCGGTGGAGGCGGTTGGCCATTGCCCTCTCCCACCTGGTTAACTTGCTGGTACTGCTGCCGGTTTGGCTGAGGCTGTACCGGTAAAGCATTTGCCCCGGTGAGCGGTGGTGGTGGTGGTAGTTGATGCTGTCGTAGCATATCTTGGGATGGTGGTTGCATGGTGGAGCACCCTTGTGCTTGCACATCTTTTACTTTTCCCTTAAGCATCAAGTACTTGGTCCAAGTACAATCCTTCGTCAGATGATTTGACGGGTGAGCCGGATTCGGTGTGTGCCACCGGCAAGGTTGATCCATGGCAGCTTCCATGGTGTACTTCACAGGTTCTTGCTAGTTCTTTTTCTGGCCCCAGGGTTTCTTTTCGACCCACTGTTTCTTAGGACCCGCCCACGGCTGCGATCCGGTTCTTTGCCTCTGACTGCCGCTGGCCTCAGAGTTCTCTTGTACAGCAGCAACTTGCTGCGGACCGTACCTTCGATCCGGGAAATCTTCCCTTCTTTTGTTGTTCCGGTTATCCCGGTGTTGCTCTTGGCGCTGCTGAGGCGGGTTTGATTGTTCCGGTTCAGCTTGAACTGCCGGTTGCATCGGGTCTCCCAATGCATAGTTATCCGCCACACGTATCATTTCTGCCAGCGTTGTCGGCATGTTCCGCTGCAGCTTTTGCCACAACGGCGAACCTCTTCTACACCCACTGCTAAACCAAGCAATGGCTTGCGCCTCTATCACCCCTTCACAGGAGTTCCTTGTGGTGTTCCACCGGGCCAGATAATCTCGGTCTGTTTCATTTGGGCGCTGCACGCACAGGGCGAGCTGCTGCGGCCTGTTTGGCCTCCGGTATGTGCTGCTGAAGTTACTCACAAAAGCCTCCTCAAAGTCCAACCAACCGTTTATGCTTCCTGCCGGCAAGTTGTTCAACCAGATTCTTGCCGGTCCCACCAAGAATGATGGTATGATTCTCACGGCCCAACGCCGGTTTCCTCCTCCAGCAACGGTTTGTCCGCCACCAGCGACGTACACCGCGGTCACGTAATCCGCGAGCCAGTCTTCCGGCTTAGTCGTGCCATCATACGTTTTTGTGTCACGGGGCAACTGGAAATTACGAACCGGTGGCCCCTCTTTCATGATCCTTGGACCAAAACACTTTGGGCCCGGAGGACCCTCTGCCTCGATCATTTCCGACAAATATACTCTATCCAGACGGTGCCTCGCATCCCGTTCTGGCAGGTATCTTTTTCCCAGGCGTTCTCCCAATGGGTTCCGGTATGCTGCCGGTCTTGTTGAATCAACCTCGTCATCATGCTCTGGTACCGTGGCCCTCTCCTGCCGGTACCTTGGGGGATCTATTTCCTCCTCATCATACGCTGCCCTTGCAGCTCGGTAATTTTACCCGGTTTCGTGTCTACCGGCATGATTGTTTTTGGCATAGCCTCCTTTGGCGTAGCCTCTGTCTGCCCCGTGGCTTTTTCTACCGGCATCGTGTTGCCCGGCCTGTTGTTTTCCGGCAAGTACCGGATCATACACAGTCATCTGCTGCGCATTCATCTCTTTTTCTCTTCTTCTATCAGGATGGGGGGATGAGGCCTGCCCATGGGACTTGCTACCGGCATTCTTTGTTGAACGCGCGGATTTTGAGGCCACAGCCTTGTTCAGCTTAGCAAGCTGCTTAGCGTTTTGCTGCTCGATAGTTTCAAGCAACTCCCGGACACGCTCTTGTTGTTTTGCCAGAGCGTCCCCGGAAAGCGATTCACACAGCTCTACCGCAGCCTTTGCAGCTTTTATAGTTTTATCCGGGCTACTTTACTTAGGTTTCTCTACGATGCTCACAGATGCAGAAACACTTTTGCCAGCAAGAATCTCCTTACGCAAATCCTGATCTAGATTGCGAGCCTTGAGCCGGTTTTCCGGTATCCTAGCAGCATGAGCGCTAACAGAAGCAAAGCCGTGGGCAGCGTTATACTCACGTATGGTTAGGTTCAGCTCGCGCTGCGCCCTGACGACGTCCTTGCCGTTCTCGAGCAGCTTCTCGCGCTGCGCCTTCAGCTCCGCCTGAGCCGCTGCCGGGTCGATGTTCTGCGCGATGGGCGTGGCGAGGACGCTCATCGCCGCTTGGAGCGGTGTCTCCAGTAGTGCGGACCATGCTCCCGCAGCGCCAGCGTCACGTTCCAGCGGTGGCTTGGCCGCACAGGTTGAAGCCGCACGCCCAGCACCTTCTTCCACAACTTCTTTGCCGGCGCCGACCATGCCTGCCATCATCACCTCCACGCTGCCGGGTGCGCGGCCAGCATGTAGCCACCTTGGCGGATTGATGTCTACGGGTGTTTCTATTCTTGTAGACAGTGTTGGGCCTCCAAGAGTAGAGGTTTGTAGAACAGCAGCAAGTTTCCCTTAAGTGGATCACCCAAGGTTTATCGAACTCAGGGAGGAAGAGGTCAAAGATATCCCTCTCATGCAACCCTGCAACCACAAAGCAAGAAGTCTCTTGTGTCCCCAACACACCTAATACACTTGTCAGATGTATAGGTGCACTAGTTCGGCGAAGAGATAGTGAAATACAGGTGGTATGAATGTATATGAGCAGTATATGAGCAGTACAGATGCAGTAAAACAGTAAACAAGCAGCGATAGCAGTATTTGGGAACAAGGCCTAGGGATCATACTTTCACTAGTGGACACTCTCAACATTGATCACATAACAGAATAAATAGATAAATGCTATACTCTACACTCTCTTGTTGGATGATGAACACCACTAATTGTGTAGGATTACACGAACCCTCAATGCCGGAGTTAACAAGATCCACAACATTCGATATTCATGTTTAAATAACCTTAGAGTGCACGATAGATCAACACAACTACACCTAGTACTAACATAGCATGCACACTGTCACCATCACACTATGAAGGAGGCATAGATCACATCAATACTATCATAGCAATAATTAACTTCATAATCTACAAGAGATTACAATCATAACCTACGCCAAGTACTACACGATGCACACACTGTCACCATTACACTGTGCAGGAGAAATAGAGTACTTTAATAACATCACTAGAGTAGCACATAGATGAATAGTGATACAAAACTCATATGAATCTCAATCATGTAAGGCAGCTCATGAGATCATTGTATTGAAGTACATAGGAGAGAGATTAACCACATAGCTACCGGTACAGCCCTTAGCCTCGATGGAGAACTACTCCCTCCTCATGGGAGACAGCAGCATTGATGAAGATGGCGGTGGAGATGGCAGCGGTGTCGATGGAGAAGCCTTCCGGGGGCACTTCCCCGTCCCGGCGGCATGCCGGAACAGAGACTCCTGTCCCCCAGATCTTGGCTTCGCGATGGCGGCGGCTCTGGAAGGCTTCTCGTACCGTGGCTTTTCCGTATCGAAGATTTAGGTCAGGGACCTTTATATAGGTGAAGAGGCGGAGTCGTAGGGCTGACGAGGCGACGACACAGTAGGGGGGCGCGGCCCACCCCCTGGTCGCGCCGGCCTATCGTCTGGGGCCCATAGGGCCCTCCTCTGGTGGCTCTCGGGTGTTCTGGAAGCTTCGTGGGATTCTAAGACTCTGGGCGTTGATTTCGTCCAATTCCGAGAATATTTCCTTACTAGGATTTCTGAAACCAAAAACATCAGAAAACAGGAACTGGCACTTCGGCATCTCGTCAATAGGTTAGTTCCGGAAAACGCATAAAAACGATATAAAGTGTGAACAAAACATGTAGGTATTGTCATAAAACAAGCATGGAACATCAGAAATTATAGATTCGTTGGAGACGTATCAGCATCCCCAAGCTTAGTTCCTACTCGTCCTTGAGTAGGTAAACGATAAAAGATAATTTCTGAAGTGACATGCTACCAACATAATCTTGATCATACTATTGTAAAGCATATGAGATGAATGAAGTGATTCAAAGCAATGGTAAATACAATGGTTAAACAATTGAATCATATAGCAAAGACTTTTCATGAATAGTACTTTCGAGACAAGCATCAATAAGTCTTGCATAAGAGTTAACTCATAAAGCAATAAATTCATAGTAAAGGCATTGAAGCAACACAAAGGAAGATTAAGTTTCAGCGGTTGCTTTCAACTTGTAACATGTATATCTCATGGATATTGTCAACATAAAGTAATATAATAAGTGCAATATGCAAGTATGTAGGAATCAATGCACAGTTCACACAAGTGTTTGCTTCTTGAGATGGAGAGAAATAGGTGAACTGACTCAACATAAAAGTAGAAGAAAGGCCCTTCGCAGAGGGAAGCATTGATTGCTATATTTGTGCTAGAGCTTTGGTTTTGAAAACAAGAAACAATTTTGTCAACGGTAGTAATAAAGCATAGGTATTATGTAAATTATATCCTACAAGTTGCAAGCCTCATGCATAGATTACCAATAGTGCCCGCACCTTGTCCTAATTAGCTCGGATTACCTGGATTATCACCGCAATTCATATGTTTTAACCAAGTATCACAAAGGGGTACCTCTATGCCGCCTGTACAAAGGTCTAAGGAGAAAGCTCGCATTGGATTTCTCGCTTTTGATTATTCTCAACTTAGACATCCATACCGGGACAACATAGACAACAGATAATGAACTCCTCTTTAATGCTTAAGCATTCAACAACAATTAATTTTCTCATATGAGATTGAGGATATTTGTCCAAAACTGAAACTTCCACCATGGATCATGGCTTTAGTTAGCGGCCCAATGTTCTTCTCTAACAATATGCATGCTCAAATCATTCAACTCATGGTAAATCGCCCTTACTTCAGACAAGACGAACATGCATAGCAACTCACATGATATTCAATAGAGATTAGTTGATGGCGTCCCCAGGAACATGGTTATCGCACAACAAGCAACTTATAAGAAATAAAATGCATAAGTACGTATTCAATACCACAATAGTTTTTAGGCTATTCGTCCCATGAGCTATATATTGCAAAGATAAAGGATAGAAATTTAAAGTTAGCACTCAAGCAATTTACTTTGGAATGGCAGAGAAATACCATGTAGTAGGTAGGTATGGTGGACACAAGTGGCATAGTGTTTGGCTCAAGGATTTTGGATGCATGAGAAGTATTCCCTCTCAATACAAGGCTTAGGCTAACAAGGTTATTTGAAACAAACTCAAGTATGAACCGGTACAGCAAAACTCACATAAAAACATATTGCAAGCATTATAAGACTCTACACTGTCTTCTTTGTTGCTCAACCCTTACTAGAAATTATCTAGACCTTAGAGAGACCAATTATGCAAACCAAATTTTAGCAAGCTCTATGTATTTCTTCATTAATAGGTGCAAAGTATATGATGCAAGAGCTTAAACATGAGCACAACAATTGCCAAGTATCACATTATTCAAGACATTCTACCAATTACTACATGTAGCATTTCCCGTTTCCAACCATATAACAATTAACGAAGCAGTTTCAACCTTCGCCATGAACATTAGAAGCTAAGAACACATGTGTTCATATGAACCAGCGGAGCGTGTCTCTCTCCCTCACAAGCATTTATTCAAACAAAAACAAAAACAAACAGACGCTCCAAGTAAAGTACATAAGATGTGACCGAATAAAAATATAGTTTCAAGAGAAGGAACCTGATAATTTGTCGATGAAGAAGGGGATGCCTTGGGCATCCCCAAGCTTAGATGCTTGAGTCTTCTTGAAATATGCAGGGATGAACCACCGGGGCATCCCCAAGCTTAGATCTTTCACTCTCCTTGATCATAGTATATCATCCTCCTCTCTTGACCCTTGAAAACTTCCTCCACACCAAACTTAAAACAACTTATTAGAGGGTTAGTGCATAATAAAAAAATTCACATGTTCAGAGGTGACACAATCATTCTTAACACTTCTGGACATTGCTTAAAGCTACTGGAAGTTAATGGAACAAAGAAATCCATCCCTCATAGCAAAAGAGGCAATGCGAAATAAAAGGCAGAATCTGTCAAAACAGAACAGTCCGTAAAGACGAATTTTATTGAGGCACCAGACTTGCTCAAATGAAAATGCTCAAATTTAATGAAAGTTGTGTACATATCTGAGGATCACTCACGTAAATTGGCATAATTTTCTGAGTTACCTACAGAGAATTAGGCCCAGATTCGTGACAGCAAGAAATCTGTTTCTGCGCAGTAATCCAAATCTAGTATGAACCTTACTATCAAAGACTTTACTTGGCACAAAAATGCAACAAAATTAAGATAAGGAGAGTTTTCTACAGTAGTAACAACTTCCAAGACTCAAATATAAAACAAAAGTACTGTATCAAAATAAACACATGGGTTATCTCCCAAGAAGTTCTTTCTTTATAGCCATTAAGATGGGCTCAGCAGTTTTAATGATGCACTCGCAAGAAATAGTATTTGAAGCAAAAGAGAGCATCAAGAGGCAAATTCAAAACACATTTAAGACTAACATGCTTCCTATGCATAGGAATCTTGTAAATAAATAAATTCAAGAAGCATAATGCAACAAGCATAGAAAGATAAAACAGGTGCAGCTTCAAGATTTTCAGCAAAAAGAGAGGTGTTTTAGTAACATGAAAATTTCTACAACCATATTTTCCTCTCTCATAATAATATCCAGTAGCATCATGAGCAAACTCAACAATATAACTATCACATAAAGCATTCTTATCATGAGTCTCATGGATAAAATTATTACTCTCCACATAAGCATAATCAATTTTATTAGTTGTAGTGGGAGCAAATTCAACAAAGTAGCTATCATTATTATTCTCATCATCAAATATAGGAGGCATATTGTAATCATAATCAAATTTATCCTCCATAACAAGCGGTACCAAAAGACCACTATCATTATAATCATCATAAATAGGAGGCAAAGTATCATCAAAGAAAATTTTCTCCTCAATGCTTGGGGGACTAAAAAGATCATGCTCATCAAAGCCAGCTTCCCCAAGCTTAGAATTTTCCATATCATTAGCAACAATGGTATTCAAAGTGTTCATACTAATATGTTCCATGGGTTTTTTAATTTTCGTATCAAACCATCCATGTCTTAACTCAGGAAAAAGAATAAAAAGCTCCATGTTGCTTTCTATTATGCCAAACTACTGTAAAACAAGAAACAAAAAGATGCAATTGCAGGATCTAAAGGAAATAGCTTCGAGTACTTATAACGGCGCCGGAAAATAGCTTAGTAGCCGAGATCCGGAGTGTGAGTACCTTTTACCTTTCCTCCCCGGCAACGGCGCCAGAAAAGTGTCTTGCTGTCCAGGACTGGCGCATAGTTGACGAGGGAGGAAATGGTGTAGCTTTCCTTCGTTCCCCGGCAACGGCGCCAGAAAAGTGCTTGATGTCTACGGGTGCTTCTATTCTTGTAGACAGTGTTGGGCCTCCAAGAGCAGAGGTTTGTAGAACAGCAGCAAGTTTCCCTTAAGTGGATCACCCAAGGTTTATCGAACTCAGGGAGGAAGAGGTCAAAGATATCCCTCTCATGCAACCCTGCAACCACAAAGCAAGAAGTCTCTTGTGTCCCCAACACACCTAATACACTTGTCAGATGTATAGGTGCACTAGTTCGGCGAAGAGATAGTGAAATACAGGTGGTATGAATGTATATGAGCAGTATATGAGCAGTACAGATGCAGTAAAACAGTAAACAAGCAGCGATAGCAGTATTTGGGAACAAGGCCTAGGGATCATACTTTCACTAGTGGACACTCTCAACATTGATCACATAACAGAATAAATAGATAAATGCTATACTCTACACTCTTTTGTTGGATGATGAACACCACTAATTGTGTAGGATTACACGAACCCTCAATGCCGGAGTTAACAAGCTCCACAATATTCGATATTCATGTTTAAATAACCTTAGAGTGCACGATAGATCAACACAACTACACCTAGTACTAACATAGCATGCACACTGTCACCATCACACTATGAAGGAGGCATAGATCACATCAATACTATCATAGCAATAATTAACTTCATAATCTACAAGAGATTACAATCATAACCTACGCCAAGTACTACACGATGCACACACTGTCACCATTACACCGTGCAAGAGGAATAGAGTACTTTAATAACATCACTAGAGTAGCACATAGATGAATAGTGATACAAAACTCATATGAATCTCAATCATGTAAGGCATCTCATGAGATCATTGTATTGAAGTACATAGGAGAGAGATTAACCACATAGCTACCGGTACAGCCCTTAGCCTCGATGGAGAACTACTCCCTCCTCATGGGAGACAGCAGCGTTGATGAAGATGGCGGTAGAGATGGCAGCGGTGTCGATGGAGAAGCCTTCCCGGGGCACTTACCCGTCCCGGCGGCGTGCCGGAACAGAGACTCCTGTCCCCCAGATCTTGGCTTCGCGATGGCGGCGGCTCTGGAAGGTTTCTCGTACCGTGGCTTTTCCGTATCGAAGATTTAGGTCAGGGACCTTTATATAGGCGAAGAGGCGGAGTCGTAGGGCTGACGAGGTGACGACATAGTAGGGGGGCGCGGCCCACCCCCTGGCCGCGCCGGCCTATCATCTGGGGCCCACAGGGCCCTCCTCTGGTGGCTCTCGGGTGTTCTGGAAGCTTCGTGGGATTCTAAGACTCTGGGCGTTGATTTCGTCCAATTCTGAGAATATTTCCTTACTAGGATTTCTGAAACCAAAAACAGCAGAAAACCGGAACTGGCACTTCGGCATCTCGTCAATAGGTTAGTTCCGGAAAACGCAAAAAAAACGATATAAAGTGTGAACAAAACATGTAGGTATTGTCATAAAACAAGCATGGAACATCAGAAATTATAGATACGTTGGAGACGTATCACGGATCCGGCGCCACCAGCACCGGCGAGGGGCGCTGGCGCACAGGGACAGTGCCGAAGTAGACGCGGTGGCTGCCGAACTCGATGATGCGGCCGTTCTTGGGGAAGATGCCGCCGTTGGCGAAGCAGCCTGCGTTGTCGTTGATGAAGTCCATGGCGTAGATGCGCTGCGCCAGCGCGGACAACGTACGCTGGCGGGCGACGTCGAGGATGCCCGCCCGAATGTGAACTCCAGCAAGCGCCACTTCATGCCCCACGGTGGGCGCCAACTGTCGTCGTGGTGAACGAGCAGATGCCATGGGATGGCTTGAGTTGGGGCCGAATGGACGCTAGAGGATTCGGGGGAGGGTTTGTGATTAGATGGGATGAACTTCTGGATGATTTCCTCAAGAACTCAACCAAAGGCAGTGATACAAGAAGAAACACACAAGGAAGAACTCTGCTCTAGATCACTATCTTCATTGATCTCAACAGGATACAGGTTTTTGGGTACAAGGTTCATCTAGAGATCGACCGTCCCGGATACGGGTGTGCCCCCTCTCCTTATATAGGGGAGAGGGTGGCTTACAGAGCAAAAAACCCTAATGGCATCTTTGACTGGACAAACTACTTTACAAAGCTACTTTAATCATAGATGACGCCGGGGTCTTATTTAATCAGGGAGGCTGACGTCCTCCGGCTTCTTTCAGCGTCATCTTCCTCTTTGGCGCCAGGGCTTCGTTTAAAGCTACTTTGCTTAGCTCATCTTTGTCCTCTAGCTCTGAAGAGAATCTTTGACCAGTCCTGCCGACGTGCTCTTCTTACCGGTAGCCCGATGTCTTCTTTATCCGGTTCCAGTATACCCCTCTTGAGGATACCGGCTTAGCTTTACTTAGCCAAACACTTATCTTTGTGCTCCGGTATAAATATTAAACCGGTATCTTGATGGCTCAAACCATCCGGTTTGGCATGCCTTTGGCTTACGGGGGGTCCCCCCAACATTATTCCATCCGAAATCCACCCTTGTGTAACCAAAACCCTCCCCCGAATAGCGCACATTCGGCCCCAACTTAAGCCTTCCCATGGCATCTGTCTGCTCACCATGACTACAAACGTGTTGTGCGCAAGAATTATTTTCTTAGAAGGGTTCTGTAGAAGTGGTGTTTGCAGGTTTGGACTAATATTTTGTTTCTGGTTTGCCTTCTTAACAATCTGTGAAAACAATGTGCATTGTTAGCAATGCAAGTAAACAATTAAATTTTAGGAGTTTGCAAGCATATGACTATCATCACCTTAATTGTTTGCATCTTATATCTTTCAACTTGTTTGGAGAACTCTTGAAACTGTGATTGATACTATGACTGAAACTTTGCCATCAAGTTTTTCTCAAATCCCTATCTTGAAGTTCGCTCCAATTCCATCATTCTTTCCCTTTTAGCACGCTCTTCCCTAGTGAGGTAAGAATTAATAGAGCATAGCTATAAGTATTTTGACATGATGTTTGAATATCAAATATGATACCTTGAACAAACAAGATCATCACTTTTGTCACGTGACAAACATAGCACATGCATTCATTTTATCCCTAGTGAGGTAGCAAAAGAAAAAGGCGAAGCCATAATAGATCATGAATTTGTTGTCACTATCCAATCAATAAAACCATGCTATACTCCATCTAACACACACATCTCCCCACACATGTTCTTGCATACAAGTTGAATTAGAACCAATACTTAAGAAAGGGGTACATAATATGCATCTATCAATACATATTACACATAATAGATTCCAATCTCATATCACAATATCATAGAATAAAGATCGACCACATATGAATTACATATATGACCATAATCGTGTTGGGCAGCTCATATGGTACTAAGATCTATGGAGAACAAGAGAGAAATCGATCAAGCTACTGCCAAAAACCCACAGTCCAGAGGTGGACTACTCCCCCTTGATCATGGTGTTGATGAGGAAGACACTGGAGAAGGTGGAGATCCTTCCGGCGGTGGCTCCGGCATAGTTACCCCTCCAATCTTTCCTGTTGTAGCCTCTTTTACGTGTTTCCGTGTTTCGGCGGTGCTCTCTGGTGGAAACCTTTGAGGGCTCATATATATAGGGGGTTTGAAGGCAAAATAAGTCAGTTCGGAAAAGAATCAAATGATTTGGACGATCGATGTTGAAAAGAGAATAGGTGTCACCCCCTGCTGGGCGCGCCACCTGGGCTCTTTTGTGCCTCCGGGCCCCTCTTGTGAGATCTAGGTGCTCCAGGTGCTTCTCTTGATGTAAAAAATGATGTCCTTGAAATTCTAGCTCAATTTAACTCTGCTTAGGTCTATGAAAGTAAAAAAATACATAAAACAGGGTTTTTCCTGTTCTGCAGAGTTATAACCCAAATAAAGGGGATCGTTGGCAAATCCCCATAAACAATATAAAACTTGGAAATAACATCATTTATGTGATAACCCCCAAGTGCAGGGGATCACCAAAGTAAAATTCAATAAGTATTTGAGTGTCGAACCCACGAGGAACTGAAGGTAAGCTATCTATTATCTAAAGCCCTATAACCCACTTATATGACCTTCTATGCAAATGTAGGATCTATAATGTGTGTGTGTGAAGAGGTTTTTACTATGAAACTGTATGTGCTGAAATTGAAATGCAAGAAGTAAAACTAGTGCAAGAAAAGTGAAGTGTATTAAAGTAAAATGAAATGAAGTGAAGTGGAGTAACTCAAGGGAGTAAGTATTCTAGCAAGCTATGACTTCATTTGTATGAAATGTGTATGCCATATCAGGTCTAAGCATTGCGATCCCTGGTAGAAAGCCCAGGAAGGAATAGAAGAAATCCCACGAAGAAATCTTGAAAAATACGAAGACGTCATGTTAGGAAACTTAAGCCCATATCGGGTGAACCGAATTATGCTGTAACTCAACTTCGAGGTGGACTCTGAGACCCAACCCGCTGTACACGGGCTGGGAGGATCCACCGAGAAGGGAGATATTGAATCATATGAGGCACCTTGTAACCCTAGATTCACAACATATGATCTTGGAGATTTTCCGTTGATAATAATATTCGTCGGCTTCCTAGTTTGGCTGACCGGTTTGTTGATTCGCTAGTGTCCTCCTTCCTAGAAACCCAAGTCCATCATTATGGGCATTGACAAGATTAACCCTTTTAATTGGTGCTGTCTATGGGAAGCTTGGACGCTGGAAGAACGAACTTGACGACCTCTTCAAGCAAAAACTCGACTAGATCGGGGATCAGGTGCGCTTCGAATCGACAATCTTTCATCCTCACCCACCAACCATTCTCCCGGTTTCTGGCGACTTTAGCCAAGGGAGGGTGATACGTCACAAACGTATCTATAATTTCTTATGTTCCATGCTAGTTTTATGACAATACTCACATGTTTTATATACACTATATATCATTTATATGCATTTTCCGGCACTAACCTATTAACAAGATGCCGAAGCGCCAGTTCCTGTTTTCTGCTGTTTTTGGTTTCAGAAATCCTACACAGGAAATATTCTCGGAATTGGACGAAACAAAAGCCCAGGGTCTTATTTTCCACGGAGCTTTCCAGAAGACCGAAGGAGATACAGAGTGGGGCCACGAGGTGGCCACACCACCTGGCGGCGCAGCCAAGGAGGGGCCCGCGCCGCCCTATGGTGTGGGCCCCTCGGGCGCCCCCGACTCTGCCCCTTCGCCTACTTAAACTCTCCGTCGCGAAAACCCTATTATCGAGAGCCACGATACGAGAAAAGTTCCAGAGACGCCACCGCCGCCAATCCCATCTCGGGGGATTCGGGAGATCGCCTCCGGCACCCTGCCGAAGAGGGGAATCATCACCCGGAGGACTCTACATCACCATGATCGCCTCCGGACTGATGTGTGAGTAGTTCATCCTTGGACTATGGGTCCATAGCAGTAGCTAGATGGTTGTCTTCTCCTCATGTGCTATCATGTTAGATCTTGTGAGCTGCCTATCATGAACAAGATCATCTATTTGTAATGCTACATGTTGTGTTTGTTGGGATCCGATGAATATGGAATACTATGTCAAGTTGATTATTGATCTATCGTATATGTGTTGTTTATGATCTTGCATGCTCTCCGTTGCTAGTAGAGGCTCTGGCCAAGTTGATACTTGTGACTCCAAGAGGGAGTATTTATGCTCGATAGTTGCTTCATGCCTCCATTGAATCTGGGACAGTGGCAGAAAGTTCTAAGGTTGTGGATGTGCTGTTGCCACTAGGGATAAAACATCAATGCTTTGTCTAAGGATATTTGTGTTGATTACATTACGCATCATACTTAATGCAATTGTCTGTTGTTTACAACTTAATACTGGAAGGGGTGCGGATGCTGACCCGAAGGTGGAATTTTTAGGTATAGATGCATGCTGGATAGCGGTCTATGTTATTTGTCGTAATGCCCTAAGTAAATCTCATATTAGTCATCATGATATGTATGTGCATTGTTATGCCCTCTCTATTTGTAAATTGCCCAACTGTAATTTGTTCACCCAACATTCTATTTCTTATTGGAGAGACACCACTAGTGAACTGTGGACCCCAGTCCATTCTTTTACATCTAAATATAATCTACTGCAATCATTGTTCTCTATTGTTCTTTGCAAACAAACATCATTCTCCCCACCATACGTTTAATCCTTTGTTTACAACAAGCCGGTGAGATTGACAACCTCACTGTTAAGTTGGGGCAAAGTATTTTGATTGCATTGTGCAGGTTCCACGTTGGCGCCGGAATCCCTAGTGTTGCGCCGCACTACACTCCTCCACCAACAACCTTCACGTGGCCTTCATCTCCTACTGGTTCGATAACCTTGGTTTCTTACTGAGGGAAAACTTGCTGCTGTACGCATCACACCTTCCTCTTGGGGTTCCCAACGGACGTGTGCTTCACGTGTTATCAAGCTCTTTTTCTGGCGCCGTTGCCGGGGAGATCAAGACACGCTGCAAGGGGAGTCTCTCACATCCAATCGCTTTACTTTGTTATTGTCTTGCTTTACTTTATTTTATTTTCTGCTTTGTTTGCTTTCTTCATATCAAAAACACAAAAAAATTAGTTACTTGCTTTATTTTATTTACTGTCTTGTTTGCTTTCTTCATATCAAAAACACAAAAAAATTAGTTACTTGCATTTACTTTATTTTGTTATCATGACTAGTCCTGTAGTTGTTGCTCTGTCACCTGAGGAATTGATCTTTACTTTTAAACAAGGGGTTGAGGAGAGTTTTAAAGAAGCTTCGTCTAGAATTTTTGATTCTTATGGTAAAACTGAACCTAAAATGACTCTAAGTTTGCTTCTTAGTAACTTTTATTTCAGGATTATTCTTCGCTATAGATATGCCTTGGATGCTTTAGTGGGAGGAGACTTCCTTCACTGTGATGGGGATCAAGCTTTTAATGCCATAAAAAAATTGGTTACATCATCTAGCTCCGCTAATAATTTTGATTCATCTCTTGCTCGCATTCATAATAGATTAAACACTCTCGAAACAAATATATCTTGTTTAAAAGAAGGGTACAACCAGATTCGTGAATATTATGATTATGTTCCAGTAAGCTTTGAACCTTCAATGTGGGTGCCTACTATTAAGGTTGCTATTTGTGGTGAATATTTTTATGCCTGTTGTGATATTATGTCTGAGTTTTGTCTTATGCCTAAAAGTATTTATGAATCTTTGACACTTTGGGAACTTACTGAAGGAGGAGAAGGAATAACTCTTACTGATAACTCTGTTATAATTCCTAAGGGAATAGCTGAAGGTGTGTTCACAACCTTTCTTGGAAGGACGGTATCCACTGATTATCTCGCTGTTGAATGTGTAGGGACATGACAAATCACACTTGGAAGATCCCTGCTGAAACTCGTGGGAGCAATCATAGATGTAGGGAAAGGCACTCTAAATTTTACCTATACACCCGGATGCGGCCATATATTTCCTAAACCAAAGAGTAAGAATAAGAGTAAGAAGGGTAGGTGCAAAGCCCCTGGTAATAATGTTAATGCTTCATCTCTTGATAATACTTGATTTACACTTTCTGCGCCTAGCTGAAAGGCGTTAAAGAAAAGCGCTTATGGGAGACAACCCATTATTTTATTTCTGCAATTTTTGTTTTATATTTGTGTCTTGGAAGTTGTTACTACTGTAGCAACCTCTCCTTATCTTTATTTTATTGCATTGTTGTGCCAAGTCAAGTCTTTGATAGTAAGGTTGATACTAGATTTGGATTTCTGCGCAGAAACAGATTTCTTGTTGTCACGAATTTGAGTAGATCTCTCTGTAGGTAACTCAGAAAAATCAGCAAAAAATCATGAGTAATCCTCAGATATGTACGCAACTTTCATTCAATTTGATCTTCTTCATCTGAGCATGTTAAGTGCCTCTAAAAAAAATCGTCTTTACGGATTGTTCTGTTTTGACAGATTCTGCCTTTTATTTCACATTGCCTCTTTTGCTATGTTGAATAGATTTCTTTGTTCCATTAACTTTCAGTAGCTTTGGGCAATGTCCAGAAGTGTTAAGAATGATTGTTTTACCTCTGAACATGTGAATTTTTGATTATGCACTAACCCTCTAATGAGTTTGTTTTGAGTTTGGTGTGGAGGAAGTTTTCAAGGGTCAAGAGAGGAGGATGATACAATATGATCAAGAAGAGTGAAAAGTCTAAGCTTGGGGATGCCCCCGTGGTTCATCCCTGCATATTTCAAGAAGACTCAAGCATCTAAGCTTGGGGATGCCCAAGGCATCCCCTTCTTCATCGACAACTTATCAGGTCACCTCTAGTGAAACTATATTTTTATTCCATCACATCTTATGTGCTTTACTTGGAGCGTTTGTATGTTTTTATTTTTGTTTTTGTTTGAATAAACTCGGATCCTAGCATTCTTTGTGTGGGAGAAAGACACGCTCCGCTTGTTCATATGAACACTGGTGTTCTTAGCTTTACTTTTAATGTTCATGGCGAAGGTTGAAAACTGCTTCGTTCATTGCTATTTGGTTGGAAACAGAAAATGCTTCATGTGGTAATTGGTAAATTGTCTAGAATAATTTGATACTTGGCAATTTTTTTGCTCAAATAGATCATGTTTAAGCTCTTGCATCATGTATATTGCACCTATTAGTGGAGAATTACTGTAGATCTTGTTGAAATTTGGTTTGCATGATTGGTCTCTCTAAAGTCTAGATATTTTCTGGTGAAGTGTTTGAACAACAAGGAATACAGTGTAGAGTCTTATAATGCTTGCAATATGTTCTTATGTAAGTTTTGCTGTACCGGTTCATACTTGTGTTTGCTTCAAACAACCTTGCTAGCCAAAGCCTTGTACTGAGAGCGAATGCTTCTCGTGCATCCAAAACCTTGAGCCAAAACCTATGCCATTTGTGTCCACCATACCTACCTACTATGTGGTATTTCTCTGCCATTCCAAAGTAAATTGCTTGCGTGGTACCTTTAAAATTTCATTCCTTGTCTTTGCAATATATAGCTCATGGGAAAATAGCTTAAAAACTATTGTGGTAAAGAATATGTAGCTTATGTATCTTATTTCTTATAAGTTGCTTGTTGAGCGGTAACCATGTTTCTGGGGACGCCATCAACTATTACACTTTTGTTGAATATCATGTGAGTTGCTATGCATGTTTGTCTTGTCTGAAGTAAGGGTGATTTATCATGATTAAATGGTTTGAGTATGCATATTGTTAGAGAAGAACTTTGGGACGCTAACCGAAGCCATGTATCATGGTGGAAGTTTCAGTTTGGACATTAATCCTCAATCTCTTATGAGAATATTATCTGTTGTTGAATGCTTATGCATTAAAGAGGAGTCCATTATCTGTTTTCTATGTTGTCCCGGTATGGATGTCCTCAAGTTGAGATCCATCAAAAACGCGAAATCAAATGCGATCTATCTCCTTGGACCTTTGTACAGGCGGCATAGAGGTACCCCTTTGTGACACTTGGTTGAAACATATGTAATTCAATGATAATCCATGGAAATCCAAGCTAATTAGGACAAGGTGCGAGCACTATTGGTATTCGATGCATGAGGCTTGAAACTTATAGGATGTCTTATGCATAACACATATGAATTATTACTACCATTGACAAAATTGTTTCTATGTTTTCAAAATAAAAGCTCTAGCACAAAAATAGTAATCCATGCTTCCCTCTGTGAAGGGCCTTTCTTTTACTTTATGTTGAGTGAGTTTACCTACTTCCTTCTATCTTAGAAGCAAACACTTGTGTCAACTGTGTGCATTGATTCTTACATACTTGCTTATTTGTATTCATCATATTACTTTGTGTTGACAATTATCCATGAGATATACATGTTGAAGTTGAAAGCAACTGCTGAAACTTATATCTTCCTTTGTATTGCTTCAAAACCTTCTACTAAGAATTTATTGCTTTATTTGTTAACTCCTATGCAAGTCTTATTGATGCTTGTCTTGAAAGTACTATTCATGAAAAGTCTTTGCTATATGATTCAGTTGTTTAGTCATTATCTTTACCATTGCTTCGAATCACTTCATTCATCTCATATGCTTTACAATAGTATTGATCAAGAATATGATAGTAGCATGTCACTTCAGAAATTATCCTTGTTATCATTTACCTACTCGAGGGCGAGTAGGAACTAAGCTTGGGGATGCTTGATACGTCTCAAACGTATCTATAATTTCTTATGTTCCATGCTAGTTTTATGACAATACTCACATGTTTTATATACACTTTATATCATTTATATGCATTTTCCGGCACTAACCTATTAACAAAATGCCGAAGCGCCAGTTCCTGTTTTCTGCTGTTTTTGGTTTCAGAAATCCTACACAGGAAATATTCTCGGAATTGGACGAAAAAAAAGCCCAGGGTCTTATTTTCCACGGAGCTTTCCAGAAGACCGAAGGAGATACGGAGTGGGGCCACGAGGTGGCCACACCACCTGGCGGCGCGGCCAAGGAGGGGCCCGCACAGCCCTATGGTGTGGGCCCCTCGGGCGGCCCCGACTCTGCCCTTTCGCCTACTTAAACTCTCCGTCGCGAAAACCCTATTACCGAGAGCCACAGTACGATAAAAGTTCAAGAGACGCCGCCGCCAATCCCATCTCGGGGGATTCAGGAGATCGCCTCCGGCACCCTGCCGGAGAGGGGAATCATCACCCGGAGGACTCTACATCACCATGATCGCCTCCGGACTGATGTGTGAGTAGTTCATCCTTGGAATAGGGGTCCATAGCAGTAGCTAGATGGTTGTCTTCTCCTCATGTGCTATCATGTTAGATCTTGTGAGCTGCCTATCATGATCAAGATCATCTATTTGTAATGCTACATGTTGTGTTTGTTGGGATCCGATGAATATGGAATACTATGTCAAGTTGATTATTGATCTATCATATATGTGTTGTTTATGATCTTGCATTCTCTCCGTTGCTAGTAGAGGCTCTGGCCAAGTTGATACTTGTGACTCCAAGAGGGAGTATTTATGCTCGATAGTGGGTTCATGCCTCCATTGAATCTGGGACAGTGACAGAAAGTTCTAAGGTTGTGGATGTGCTGTTGCCACTAGGGATAAAACAGCAATGCTTTGTCAGAGGATATTTGTGATGATTACATTACGCACCATACTTAATGCAATTGTCTGTTGTTTGCAACTTAATACTGCAAGGGGTGCGGATGCTAACCCGAAGGTGGCTTTTTAGGCATAGATGCATGCTGGATAGCGGTCTATGTTATTTGTCGTAATGCCCTAAGTAAATCTCATATTAGTCATCATGATATGTATGTGCATTGTTATGCCCTGTCTATTTGTAAATTGCCCAACTGTAATTTGTTCACCCAACATGCTATTTCTTATTGGAGAGACACCACTAGTGAACTGTGGACCCCGGTCCATTCTTTTACATCTGAATACAATCTACTGCAATCATTGTTCTCTACTATTCTTTGCAAACAAACATCATTCTCCACACCATACGTTTAATCCTTTGTTTACAACAAGCCGGTGAGATTGACAACCTCACTGTTAAGTTGGGGCAAAGTATTTTGATTGTGTTGTGCAGGTTCCACGTTGGCGCCGGAATCCCTGGTGTTGCGCCACACTACACTCCTCCACTGCTGTCCAGGACTGGCGTGTAGTTGACGAGGGAGGAAATGGTGTAGCTTTCCTTTGTTCCCCGGCAACGGCGCCAGAAAAGTGCTTGATGTCTACGGGTGCTTCTAGTTTTGTAGACAGTGTTGGGCCTCCAAGAGCAGAGGTTTGTAGAACAGCAGCAAGTTTCCCTTAAGTGGATCACCCAAGGTTTATCGAACTCAGGGAGGAAGAGGTCAAAGATATCCCTCTCATGCAACCCTGCAACCACAAAGCAAGAAGTCTCTTGTGTCCCCAACACACCTAATACACTTGTCAGATGTATAGGTGCACTAGTTCGGCGAAGAGATAGTGATATACAGGTGGTATGAATATATATGAGCAGTAGTAACGGCTCCAGAAAATAGCTTGATGCTACAACTGGCGTGTGGTTGATGGTGGTAATATTGCAGGCAGTACAGATGCAGTAAAACAGTAAACAAGCGATGATTGCAGTATTTGGGAACAAGGCCTAGGGATTATACTTTCACTAGTGGACACTCTCAACATTGATCACATAACAGAATAGATAAATGCTATACTCTACACTCTCTTGTTGGATGATGAACACCACTAATTGTGTAGGATTACACGAACCCTCAATGTCGGAGTTAACAAGCTCCACAATATTCGATATTCATGTTTAAATAACCTTAGAGTGCACGATAGATCAACACAACTAAACCAAGTCCTAACATAGCATGCACAATGTCACCATCACACTATGAAGGAGGCATAGATCACATCAATACTATCATAGCAATAATTAACTTCATAATCTACAAGAGATTACAATCATAACCTACGCCAAGTACTACACGATGCACACACTGTCACCTTTACACCGTGGAGGAGGAATAGAGTACTTTAATAACATCACTAGAGTAGCACATAGATAAATAGTGATACAAAACTCATATGAATCTCAATCATGTAAAGCAGCTCATGAGATCATTGTATTGAAGTACATAGGAGAGAGATTAACCACATAGCTACCGGTACAGCCCTTAGCCTCGATGGAGAACTACTCCCTCCTCATGGGAGACAGCAACGTTGATGAAGATGGTGGTGGTGTCGATGGAGAAGCCTTTCGGGGGCACTTCCCCGTCCCGGCGGCGTGCCGGAACAGAGAGTCCTGTCCCCCAAATCTTGGCTTCACGATTGCGGCGGCTCTGGAAGGTTTCTCGTACCGTGGCTTTTCCGTATCGAAGATTTAGGTCAGGGACCTTTATATAGGCGAAGAGGCGGAGTCGGAAGGTCGACGAGGCGGTGACACAGTAGGGGGGCGCGGCCCACCCCTGGCCGCGCCAGCCTATCATCTGGGGCCCACAGGGCCCTCCTCTGGTGGCTCTCGGGTGTTCTGGAAGCTTCGTGGAATTTTAAGACTCTGGGCGTTGATTTCGTCCAATTCCGAGAATATTTCCTTACTAGGATTTCTGAAACAAAAAACAGCAGAAAATAGGAACTGGCACTTCGGCATCTCGTCAATAGGTTAGTTCCAGAAAACGCATAAAATCATCATGAAGTGTGAACAAAACATGTAGGTATTGTCAATAAACAAGCATGGAACATAAGAAATTATCGATACGTCGGAGACGTATCAGCATCCCCAAGCTTAGTTCCTACTCGTCCCGAGTAGGTAAATGATAACAAAGATAATTTCTGAAGTGACATGCTACCAACATAATCTTGATCATACTATTGTAAAGCATATGAGATGAATGCAGCGATTCAAAGCAATGGTAAAGACAATGAGTAAATAATTGAATCATATAGCAAAGACTTTTCATGAATAGTACTTTCAAGACAAGCATCAATAATTCTTGCATAAGAGTTAACTCATAAAGCAATAAATTCATAGTAAAGGCATTGAAGCAACACAAAGGAAGATTAAGTTTCAGCGGTTGCTTTCAACTTTCAACATGCATATCTCATGGATATTGTCAACATAAAGTAATATAACAAGTGCAATATGCAAGCATGTAAGAATCAATGCACAGTTAACACAAGTGTTTGCTTCTAAGATAGAGAGAAATGGGTAAACTGACTCAACATAAAAGTAGAAGAAAGGCCCTTCGCAGAGGGAAGCATTGATTGCTATATTTGTGCTAGAGCTTTTATTTTGAAAACAAGAAACAATTTTGTCAACGGTAGTAATAAATCATATGTATTATGTAAATTATATCCTACAAGTTGCAAGCCTCATGCATATATTACCAATAGTGCCTGCACCTTGTCCTAATTAGCTCGGATTACCTGGATTATCATCGCAATACATATGTTTTAACCAAGTATCACAAAGGGGTACCTCTATGCCGCCTGTACAAAGGTCTAAGGAGAAAGCTCGCATTGGATTTCTCGCTTTTGATTATTCTCAACTTAGACATCCATACCGGGACAACATAGACAACAGATAATGGACTCCTCTTTAATGCATAAGCATTTAGCAACAATTAATTTTCTCATAAGAGATTGAGGATAGTTGTCCAAAACTGAAACTTCCACCATGGATCATGGCTTTAGTTAGCGGCCCAATGTTCTTCTCTAACAATATGCATGCTCAAACCATTCAACTCATGGTAAATCGCCCTTACTTCAGACAAGACGAACATGCATAGCAACTCACATGATATACAAAGAGTAGTTGATGGCGTCCCCAGGAACATGGTTATCGCACAGCAAGCAACTTATAAGAGATAAAGTGCATCAGTACATATTCAATACCACAATAGTTTTTAGGCTATTTGTCCCATGAGCTATATATTGCAAAGATAGGGGATAGAAATTTAAAGGTAGCACTCAAGCAATTTACTTTGGAATGGCGGAGAAATACCATGTAGTAGGTAGGTATGGTGGACACAAATGGCATAGTGTTTGGCTCAAAGATTTTGGATGCATGAGAAGTATTCCCTCTCGATACAAGGTTTAGGCTAGCAAGGTTATTTGAAACAAACACAAGCATGAACCAGTACAGCAAAACTCACATAAGAACATATTGCAAGCATTATAAGACTATACATTGTCTTCCTTGTTGTTCAAACACCTTTACTAGAAAATATCTAGACCTTAGAGAGACCAATCATGCAAACCAAATTTTAACCAGCTCTATGTATTTCTTCACTAATAGGTGCAAAGTATATGATGCAAGAGCTTAAACATGAGCACAACAATTGCCAAGTATCACATTGTTCAAGACATTATACCAATTACCACATGTAGCATTTCCTGTTTCCAACCATATAACAATTAACGAAGCAGTTTCAACCTTCGCCATGAAAATTAAAAGCTAAGAACACATGTGTTCATATGAACCAGCGGAGCATGTCTCTCTCCCACACAAGCATTTATTCAGAGAAAAGCAAAAAACAAAAGCAAACAGACGCTCCAAGTAAAACACATAAGATGTGATGGAATAAAAATATAGTTTCACTAGAGGAACCTGATAATGTTGTCGATGAAGAAGGGGATGCCTTGGGCATCCCCAAGATTAGATGCTTGAGTCTTCTTGAAATATCCAGGGATGAACCACCGGGGCATCCCCAAGCTTAGAGCTTTCACTCTTCTTGATCATATTGTATCATCCTCCTCTATTGACCCTTGAAAATTTCCTCCACACCAAACTCAAAATAAAATTCATTAGAGGGTTAGTGCATAATCAAAAATTCACATGTTCAGAGGTGACACAATCATTCTTAACACTTCTGGACATTGCTCAAAGCTACTGGAAGTTAATGGAACGAAGAAATCCATCCAACACAGCAAAAGAGGCAATGCGAAATAAAAGGCAGAATCTGTCAAAACAGAACAGTCCGTAAAGACGAATTTCTAAGAGGCACCAGACTTGCTCAAATGAAAATGATCAAACTGAATGAAAGTTGCGTACATATATGAGGATCACTCACGTAAATTGGCAGAATTTTCTGAGTTACCTACAGAGAATTAGGCCCAGATTCGTGACAGCAAGAAATCTGTTTCTGCGCAGTAATCCAAATCTAGTATGAACCTTACTATCAAAGACTTTACTTGGCTATACAATGCAATAAAATAAGATAAGGAGAGGTTTCTACAGTAGTAACAACTTCCAAGACTCAAATATAAAACAAAAGTACTGTAGCAAAATAACACATGGGTTATCTCCCAAGAAGTGCTTTCTTTATAGCCATTAACATGGGCTCAGCAAATTAAATGATGCATTCACAAGAAATAGTATTTGAAGCAAAAGAGAGCATCAAGAAGCAAATTCAAAACACATTTAAGCCTAACATGCTTCCTATGAAAAGGAATCTTGTACACAAATAAATTCAAGAAGCATAATGCAACAAGCATAGAAAGATAAAACAAGTGCAGCTTCAAGATTTTCAGCAAAAAGAGAGGTGTTTTAGTAACATGAAAATTTCTACAACCATATTTTCCTCTCTCATAATAACTTTCAGTAGCATCATGAGCAAACTCAACAATATAACTATCACATAAAGCATTCTTATCATGAGTCTCATGCATAAAATTATTACTACTCTCAACATAAGCATAGTCATTCTTATTAATTGTAGTGGGAGAAAATTCAACAAAGTAGCTATCATTATTATTCTCATCATCAAATATAGGAGGCATATTATAATCATAATCAAATTTATCCTCCATAACAGGCGGCACCAAAAGACTACTATCATTATAATCATCATAAATAGGAGGTAAAGTATCATCAAAGTAAATTTTCTCCTCAATGCTTGGGGGACTAAAAAGATCATGCTCATCAAAACCAGCTTCCCCAAGCTTAGAATTTTCCATATCATTAGCAACAATGGTATTCAAAGTATTCATACTAATATGTTCCATGGGTTTTTAAATTTTCGCATCAAACCATCCATGTCTTAACTCAGGAAATAATTTTAAAAGCTCACTGTTGCTTTCCATTATGCCAAACTAGTGTAAAACAAGAAACAAAAAGATGCAATTGCAGGATCTAAAGGAAATAGCTTCGAGCACTTACAATGGCGCCGGAAAATAGCTTAGTAGCCGAGATCCGGGGTGTGAGTGCCTTTTACCTTTCCTCCCCGGCAACGGCGCCAGAAAAGTGTCTTGCTGTCCAGGACTGGCGTGTAGTTGAAGAGGGAGGAAATGGTGTAGCTTTCCTTCGTTCCCCGGCAACGGCGCCAGAAAAGTGCTTGATGTCTACGGGTGCTTCTATTCTTGTAGACAGTGTTGGGCCTCCAAGAGCAGAGGTTTGTAGAACAGCAGCAAGTTTCCCTTAAGTGGATCACCCAAGGTTTATCGAACTCAGGGAGGAAGAGGTCAAAGATATCCCTCTCATGCAACCCTGCAACCACAAAGCAAGAAGTCTCTTGTGTCCCCAACACACCTAATACACTTGTCAGATGTATAGGTGCACCAGTTCAGTGAAGAGATAGTGAAATACAGGTGGTATGAATATATATGAGCAGTAGTAACGGCTCCAGAAAATAGCTTGATGCTACAACTGGCGTGTGGTTGATGGTGGTAATATTGCAGGCAGTACAGATGCAGTAAAACAGTAAACAAGCGATGATTGCAGTATTTGGGAACAAGGCCTAGGGATTATACTTTCACTAGTGGACACTCTCAACATTGATCACATAACAGAATAGATAAATGCTATACTCTACACTCTCTTGTTGGATGATGAACACCACTAATTGTGTAGGATTACACGAACCCTCAATGCCGGAGTTAACAAGCTCCACAATATTCGATATTCATGTTTAAATAACCTTAGAGTGCACGATAGATCAACACAACTAAACCAAGTACTAACATAGCATGCACACTGTCACCATCACACTATGAAGGGGGCATAGATCACATCAATACTATCATAGCAATAATTAACTTCATAATCTACAAGAGATTACAATCATAACCTACGCCAAGTACTACACGATGCACACACTGTCACCTTTACACCGTGGAGGAGGAATAGAGTACTTTAATAACATCACTAGAGTAGCACATAGATAAATAGTGATACAAAACTCATATGAATCTCAATCATGTAAAGCAGCTCATGAGATCATTGTATTGAAGTACATAGGAGAGAGATTAACCACATAGCTACCGGTACAGCCCTTAGCCTCGATGGAGAACTACTCCCTCCTCATGGGAGACAACAGCGTTGATGAAGATGGTGGTGGTGTCGATGGAGAAGCCTTCCGGGGGCACTTCCCCATCCCGGTGGCGTGCCGGAACAGAGAGTCCTGTCCCCCAGATCTTGGCTTCGCGATGGCGGCGGCTCTGGAAGGTTTCTCGTACCGTGGCTTTTCCGTATCGAAGATTTAGGTCAGGGACCTTTATATAGGCGAAGAGGCGGAGTCGGAAGGTCGACGAGGCGGTGACACAGTAGGGGGCACGGCCCACCCCCTGGCCGCGCCAGCCTATCATCTGGGGCCCACAGGGCCCTCCTCTGGTGGCTATCGGGTGTTCTGGAAGCTTCGTGGAATTTTAAGACTCTGGGCGTTGATTTCGTCCAATTCCGAGAATATTTCCTTACTAGGATTTCTGAAACCAAAAACAGCAGAAAACAGGAACTGGCACTTCGGCATCTCGTCAATAGGTTAGTTCTGGAAAACGCATAAAATCATCATAAAGTGTGAACAAAACATGTAGGTATTGTCAATAAACAAGCATGGAACATAAGAAATTATCGATACGTCGGAGACGTATCATCCACCAACAACCTTCACGTGGCCTTCATCTCCTACTGGTTCGATAACCTTGGTTTCTTACTGAGGTAAAACTTGTTGTTGTACGTACGCATCACACCTTCCTCTTGGGGTTCCCAACGGACGTGTGCTTCACGCGTTATCAGAGGGTTTCGACGATCGGGAGCTACAACGTCGGAACACAAGGAAGTTATCACCGCTCGGAACCGATCTGTTCGGAGTCGACGGCGGAAACATCGGCATCACCAAGAACTTCATCAACATCATCCATCGGAGTCAGGGGCGGTAAACACTCGGACGAGATGGCAAGGAGCAACATCGGATCTGCAGCAAGCTTGGGAGATCTCGTCGAGTTACTCGACGGGGTATCTTTCAGATTGGCATCGGAAACCAGCAGCAACGCGTCGGATTGGGTGTCTTAGCACCCGAGGAACGAAAGCATCAGCAACGCGGGAAACGACACCGGAGACAGCGCAGATTCTAGAATCAAGAAAGGTTCTCCATATCCAAGTTTTTGCGCTAAGAAAGACTACTTAGCACGTTATTAGGTGTGCATGGTGGAGTTAAATCTGATCGATGGAGAACTGGAGGATGTATCCGATGAAGAAGAACGAGATGAGTATGGAAACCCGAAGTTTGATCCTACTCGCCTGAATTTGGAAAGGCAGAACCGTACGTTAAGCAAGCAACGGACACCACCCGAGCATGCTAACAGAACTAACACTGATGGTGGAGCCAATGTCGGCAATGGAGCCAATGGAGGTGCAACCGAGACTCGAGACGCTGATACGACGCGCATGCGTGGGAGACCTCTAGTAGAGCTCTCACGCGAAGCATGGGACAAGGCAAAATCTGCTATTATTGCACACAGATGTTTCTTGGATGAAGATTCAACTCGAGAAGAACTCCTGGCATGCAGGTACTTGCTTTACAAGGAGAAAATGGAACTAAGGAGGTTGAGACTATAACTCGATGCAAGGAAGGAAAGAGCCGATGCATCCAGCCGTTGGTGCGGAGAGTTGAGTCCCACAGGAAACATAAACGTGGGTGCAGGAGCCGCATGGGCAGCAACGGAAAATCGCAACCGACGAACTTCATCCCAGTTGAATAGGATACCAAAAGACGAACGACGACGGTTGAATAGGAAATTCGACGCATCGTTCATGACCTACGACTTAACAGGAAACCTACACCCGACAACGCCGTAAGCAACGATCGCGGTAGCTAAAAAGTTTTTGATGACAACTCAGCCAGAAGATAGTCTACGAGCACAGGTATACAAAACCTTTATCATAGGATTAAAAATTGTTGGGCAGCACCTGGAGAATACCGCATGCCGCTGCGAAAGTCCTTGGCGGGAAGGACCTTCAGGTTGAAGTAATGCTGCAAGGCATGAGGTAGCAGCACCAAACAACTCCACCAGGCAGGAAGTGGTTATGCCAAATGTTCATGCACAACTGGTAACACCAACGGGTCGTCACAACAGTTCTCGGTAAGATGTAGAACCTCGGCGTTCGAGATCTCCACGACAAGCCCATGAAAGCACCGGAAACCATGGCGATGCTAGGAATGACATTACACAGAGTCGAGTTGATAGGGCTCACACCGTGTAACATCCCAAATTTCAATAAAAGAAAGTTAGAAGAATTCCAGAGAGCAAATTTTCAAACCAACAAAAACTTTTTAAATTGCATATAGTGCCATGCATAGGACTTGTGCATTTGATTGATATGCCATGATGATTGTTATTATGTGTATAAGCTAAACCCTAAAACCCTAATGTGATCATGAGAAGATCACCAACCAAATAAATCAAAAAGAGAAAGAAATCAAATAAATGAAAAACCCTAAAACCCTCACATATGCCCTATGGCATTTTTATAAATTTTGACCCTAGACCAATTTGGTCTTCACCATTAGTTGAATAATGTTACTAAACACTTATTACAACTTTTGGAATCAAATAATCACAAATCAAATGGATTTCAAATACAAAACTTGCTCACATATGATAATGGTCAAATCTGCCAATTATAGTCTGATCACTACTTTGAGCCTTGCATTTCAAAATTTTCAAACTAGACCTTGCTAATTCTTTGCACCACATCCAAGTCAACATCAAGGTGAACACTTTTTGTAAAGATCACCATGCCAAATTCTTTCTTGATCATTAGCTATGCTCAACCAAAGTTGCAACATTTTAATATGTGCAACAATCTCACACTTAGCCAAATTTGCCAAACTTTGAATTTAACAATTCCACCACCACACTCCATCACCTCTGGTCATTTCTAACTAAATGAAATACTGACAATTCAAAACTTGCAACCATTTGAATTGAATCAAATTTGGATAAAATTCACAAATAATCAATATGGCACTATTTGACACTATTTGCTATAGTGATCTACCTCATCAACTCTACCTAAACCCTAGTCCCATTGGTCCCCTGGTTCCCTCTAACCATCAATGCCAAATAGAAACCCTAAGAGAGAGGAGGAGCAAGGCTAGGACATGGCCATGCCGGCCATGTCGCCAACCCGACGCCCTCCCCCTCTCTTCCTTCCTTCCCCAACCTGGCCACCATGCCATTGCTCGCCACATCACTCTACTGGATCACCTAGAGCAAGCCATGGTCGAGGAGGAGCTTGACAGCCGCCGGAACACGCGTGCCCAGTGGTGGCCACACCATGCCGACGACGTCGCGCGTGGACACTCGCAGACGCGCCCTGGACACGCGCCATCTGGCCACCTCGAGCACGCCCTGGACCACCTCGCCACGAGTTGAGCACCGCCGCACACGTACGCAGCCGCCAGACATGCTCTCGACCACGACCCGTGCCCGCCGCCGCCGGAGACGAAGAGGAAACCCCGACGCGGACACCGCCAGACACAGAAACATTGCGACCGCGTTAGGCACCGCCTACCCTAGCTGTCGCCACCCAGAGGATCGTGGCGATGCCACGAACACACCTGCGCCCTCGCCTAGCTCGATAGCTCGCCGGAGAAGCCGTGCCATGGTCGCCCGCATCACTGCCCCGCCACCCTCTCTCAATCCTATAAATAGCATGTTCCCTGGAAGCAACGGAGCACACCACCGCACTCACCACCCTTCACTGCCTCTCCACCACTCCACCACTCACCCAATCATCGCCGGAGCTGCTCCAATTTGAAGATCGACGCCGCCAGTACCCGGAGGTCGCCGCCGTTGATTGGAGCTGTTCCAGGAGGAGCCGCCGGTACCAGGAACTCCGCCGTCGTCCACAACTTCACCACGCACACTGCCCACCCTAGCTGGAGCCACGGTGAGCTCTCCGACCCCCTACCCTCGCCGCCAGCACGTCGGGTTCTCGTCGGAGAAGACGATGAACCTCGACCGTCGATCTGCGTTCTAATCCAACGTCTACCTTTAAAACGTACCGATTCGGCGTTTAAACGTCGCTGACGAGTGGACCCCACCCTGTCAGCACGCCGCACGTCTGTGGACCGTGGCTGGGCTGGACTGGGCCGTTTTAATTCGAATCTGGCCCAGTTTCATTTCCCGCCGGCCCTATTAATTCAAACTCCATTTAAACAATTCCAAATAATTTCAATACTGCCCAAACTTTGAAAATCAATAGATTCAAATTGGCTTAACCAAATTCAATGAATTTTATATGGTTGGAAAGCTAGTAAAAATATCTAAAGAATGCCACTGGTCCCATGCCAAGATGTGCTGTAGAATTAATCTGATAAAAAGAAGAAGGCAGGGACTTATCCATATTCAAATAATTATTAAAAATCAACCAAAATAGATATTAAGTTAATTCCAACTCTAATAGCTCACATTTGACTTACACTAATTGTTTATGCAATAAAATGGTGTGGTCACTTTGCATGATCATGCCCTAGTTTAATTAATGGATAATATGGCTAGTTTATGTAGTTGATATTGTCCAAAACTATTAAGTAAATCATATGAAGTATTATACTTCATTTAAACCTTGTCTCAAATGAATTCATGTGATGTTTGGACCCCTGGCCAAACTCACTTATATGAATTACTTAGAGATTTAAATCATTTGTAGCATTACTAAATGGTATGAGGTGGTCTACCTCATTTAAGTCATTTTCTCAAATGATAATGATGAATATTTGACTTAGGTCAATATAAGTTCATATATGATTGTTTGAGAAATTAAATCTTAAGAATATTTCAATGAGAGGAAATTATTTCTCAAGAACCCTATGGAAAGTATCATTTACATATTAAATAAAAAGAAGTAAATTCTCCTCAAGCAACACAACCCATGCACCATAATTAGATTATTCGTGTGCATAGAATAGTTTGTGTGTTTGTATGTGATACATGGAATAGCCATTGAATTAGTGAGTAATTATACTCGTACTCAAATTTACACGCTAGCACCGGAGAGTACACGGAAGAAGAAGGTTGCTACCAGGAGGAGGAGGAGGAGGAGAACTTTGAGAACTACCAAGGCAAGCTAATATTCTTGCAAAGTGCAAAGCCCCTTTTGGGGCAAGGCACCATGAGTCTTATCTTTTCTTACATAAGCCTACCCCAAGTTTATACATTACAAGTTTTTACTTGTTTTCTCAAGAGATTACTTTATAGTTAACTTTGGTCAAAGAAAAGAGGTTTACTAGAGTAGTAAAGTTAGTCTTACTCAAGCAAAGCAAGATAGCACCCCTCATGATTTAGAGCTAGTGCTAATGAATAAAAACTTGACTACTCTAGATGGGAACAATGTGACTTGAATTGAAATTTGAAACCTTGGAATGGTAAAGCATTCCATTGAATGATTTTTGAAGGTGAATATGAACAAGAGAAGATGGTGATTTTTGATAAACATGATATTGGTTTGAATGCGATACCTTTCCAATATTGAGTACCCCCACAATACCTGATTATGGGTAGGGCTTAACTGGAAGTTTATGCATCTTAGTATGGGTTCCCTCTGAACACACATCATAGGGGTTATGCTTGAGGCTGCCTCCGTTGTTGATAAAAGATGTGAATTGAGGTGAATTGTACGGCCAAGCCCTGTGCAGTTCCCAGGTTGACAGTTGGTCTTCACTGGGAGGCCAAGCTCATGGGGAGAGGTGCTCATACTAGGATTTGTAAGTGAAAGGTTATGGTTGATGATCCGCGTACTGTGTTACGATGATTCGGGGTAATCCCGACGGATGAAATCAAATGTTGTGGCACAAGTGTGCAACCTCTGCAGAGTGTAAACCTATTCGAATAGCCGCATCCACGGTTACGAACGGTTGGGAAGGCCATACAGTTCCTGATGTCATATCTTTGAAAATGATGTTGAAAGAAGATGGTGAAATGAATCGTGGTGAATTGAATTGAAATCACCACTTGAATGGTGGGAATGACACTAATGTTCCCACTTGAGTTAGTTAGCACTCGAATAAGCTTTTCTCAAATACTTGTGAACTAAAACTAGCTTTATGAAAATGAACTAGAGCTTAGCAAACCTTACTAGAATGTCTAGCACTTACATTAGTATTAGTTTGCGAGTACTTAAAGTACTCACGGCTTTGTCCCTGGCTATTCAAATGGCCAGAGTATGAAGATGAAAAAGGAGATGACCAGCAGGACGCCTACGACAACTAGGAGTCTTCCGACGTCAAGCGTTGGCCTGTGGACTAGAGAGTCCTTGTATCTTACGCTTCCTCTATGAACTTGTGTTTGTCCGTTGATCAATAGATCAACTATTCGTGTAATATGGATGATGTGATTCCAAGTTGTAAGACATTATGGTTTGTAATAAATGATGACTGTGATACTTAACTATTATGCCTCGCAACAACAATATTCCTGGGATTGCGATGTATGACATAATAGGCATTCGGACGTAAAAATCCGGGTGTTGACAAGTTGGTATCAGAGCCATTGTTTGAGCTTAGAAGACCTTAGTTAGAATGGGCGTTCTGAAAAACTTAACTTTGAAAATCAAATGAAGAAATATTTGTGAAAATTTACTTACACTCTTGTCTTTGAGACTTTGCCAAAAATTTGATGAATCATGTTCTATCTTATTTGAATCTACTTAAAATTTTTCCACACCTTGCACTCTCTAACTTACTCATCCAATTCTCTTTCAGATGGAGCCGAATGAACCCATCGACACCAAGTTTTACCAGCTTGGGAACGGAGGGAGCTTGATCTTCGAGCACGACCTCAATGCCGTCTCTGACTTCCTTGGGCGCCCACACCCCGAGTTCCACGGGGTTCAGTTGGACGACACGCCCGGAGGAGAGTTGCAGTGGGTGATCACTGCCGACTTGAGGGGCAAGATGGAGCCTCCCACCTCGGAGAGGATCCTCTTCTCCTTCCGCGAGAGCAACTGGCTCGACGGACTCGCACGTGGCCTTCAGGAGGCACTTGCGCGCCTCTGTGGACAGAACGTGGTGCGCATCCTCACTTCGCGCTTCGCGCATCTTGTGAGGCGTGATGCCATGGGAGTGCCCATGGAGCTGCAGCCGCACCCGGAGTTGAGGCACCATGCTGAGCACCTGGACTTCATGCTCTACCAGACTCAGAAGGACCTCGACACCACTCGCGCTTACGCGAACCAGACCCATGCTCACATCATCGAGCAGGGTGAGGCGATCAAGCTACTCAACAACGACCGCAAGAGCCTTCGCCAGCAGCGTGCCAAGAAGGACGCTACGATTGTGCGCCTTCGCGCCAAGATCGCGTCACTTGAGGCCACTTTCAAGGCCCAGGAAGACCAGCTCAGAGAGATGGAGGATGACGATGGAGGTATTGACCTTCAGGGAGGAGGAGCCTTCCTGAGCGACGACGACGAATTTGAGGAGGACGAGTTCACCGAGGAGGAGGACTACGAGTTCCCGGAGGCAGGACCCGATGACTACGTCCCGATCGATGTTGAGGATGAGGAGTAGTTGCACTAGTTTCACTTATGTAGGTGTGAGTTGTATCCCGTCCTTTGTATCGTAGCATGAGAATGGTTCTTAAAACCATTGGAGTATGAGTGTGTTAGTTTGTACTATGTGTTGAATGAATGAATGAATGTTATGTTTGTCATGAAAAGATTACGAATTTCAAATGTTTTCAAACTTAACCAAAATAAACCATAGAATGTTCCCTCTTATCTCATGATCTTCTATATCTTCAGATGGCCCCTCCCAATCGCACCAACGACGCGATGATGCAACTGCTGCAAACCTTGCTTGCCGACAGGGAGACAGAAAGAGCCGAACGCCAAGCCAACCTCACCGCTTTGCAGAACATTGCCAACCAAGGCCATGGAAATCATGACCACCCTGGATCCAAGCTCAAGAACTTCCAGAACACCAACCCTCCGGTGTTTAGCAAGACCGAGGAACCCCTCGATGCCGACGACTGGCTCCAGACTATGGAGAACAACCTGGAAGTAGCCGGAGTGGAAGCCAACGAGAAAGTCTTGTTTGCCACCCACTATCTCGCTGGACCAGCCCGCGCTTGGTGGACAAGCACCCGTGCCATGAACGGAGGTCAGTTCATGACTTGGGAGGATTTCAAGCTAAAGTTCAGCAAGTACCATGTACCCCCGGGTCTTATCAAAAAGATGAGGGATGAGTTCCGTGAACTGAAACAAGGTCGCATGACGGTGGTAGAATACTGCGACAAGTTTCTTACACTGTCGAGGTATGCCCCTGATGAGACCGACACCGTTGAGAAGAGGAAGGAGAGATTCCTGAACGGACTGCATGATGAGATGCAGACTGTCCTCGTCAACATCCCCTTCGCCGACCTTGAAGCCCTTGTTGACTCCGCCATCCAGATGGAGGGCAAGCTGAACCAAGCCAATGAGAACCGCAAGCGCCGCATGGCGAATCAAAGTGGGTCTAGCCATACCCAGAAGTATCGCCCCAGCTCAAGTGGAGGTTTCACTCCAAGAAACAATAACAAACCCCCGATGCAGAACTCGCGCCCCGGTTATCAGAACCGGAGTGGAGGAAACTCCAGGCCAGGAGGCAACAACAACTACAACAACAACTACTACTACAACCGCGCTCCGCCCAGAGCCCCCAACAACAACAACAACAACAACACCAACACCGCTCCCAGAACTGGAAGCAACGCCGTCCCCGTTGCGACCAAGGACAAGGCCACCATCACTTGTTATGAGTGTGGTGTAGTGGGGCACTACTCCAACGAGTGTTCCAAGTGACTCGCCAAACTCGCCGGTAACACCGCAGCACCTGCTCAGCAGCAACGCCATGTCTCCACCGGCAAAAAGTTCGCCCCCAACAACCCCAATAACCGCAACTGCCGCCTCTACCACATGAACGCCGAAGAAGCCCAGGAAGCACCAGATGTTGTACTGGGTATGTTTTCTGTCAACTACATCCCTGCCAGAGTGTTGTTTGATTCCGGAGCATCTCATTCTTTTGTCACGGAAGACTTTGCATCAACAAGTAAAATTTAACCCCTCAGTTTGAAGCATGTTATGATAGTTCAAATTCCCGGATCAACCACCAAAGCCAGAAAATTTTGCAAAAATGTACCTATCAAAATCCATGATGTAGATTTCTATGCCAATCTAATCATTCTGGGAACCAAAGGTTTGGAAGTCGTACTAGGAATGGACTGGATGTCCAAGCACAATGGATTGATAGACTGTGCCAAGAAAGCCATAACCATGACTAGCAGCACCGGTATCGTAGTAGAGCACGTCTCTGAAAAACTACCCAGAAAATTCACCTGCAACCAAAGTGTATCCAAGCCAACTCTGGATCAAATCAGGGTCGTTTGTCGCTACCCTGATGTGTTTCCGGATGATCTACCCAGTATGCCCCCGGATCGGGATATCGAGTTCATCATCGAGTTAATCCCCGGAACTGGACCCATAGCCCAGCGAGCCTACAGCATGAACGCAACAGAGCTTGTGGAGCTGAAGAAACAAATAGATGATATGTTGGCCAAGGGTCTGATTAGACCTAGTGCATCCCCCTGGAGATCACCAGTTTTGTTTGTGGACAAGAAAGATGGTGCAAATCGTTTATGCACGGACTATCGTAAGCTTAACGATGTCACCATCAAAAACAAATACCCCCTACCCAAGATAGAAGACTTGTTTGATCAACTCACCGGAGCCAGAGTTTTCTCCAAGATAGACCTTAGAACTGGATATCATCAGCTGAAGATCCGAGCCACCGACATCCCAAAAACGGCCTTCACCACCAGATATGGGTTGTATGAGTACAACATCATGTCATTTGTACTGACCAATGCCCTCGCTTATTTCATGAATCTCATGAATAAGATCTTCATGAACTTTTTGGACAAGTTTGTCATTGTTTTCATCGATGACATCCTTGTGTACTCCAAGTCCGAAGAGGAACATGAACAGCATTTGGAGACTGTCCTAGAAACCCTTAGGCATCACCAGTTGTATGCCAAGTTCAGCAAGTGTGAGTTTTGGTTGGAAGAAGTTGGATTCCTGGGACACATCTTGTCCGTAGGAGGAATTGCCGTAGATCCCGCCAAAATCAAAACTGTTATGGAATGGCAAGCCCCAACCACCCAAACCGAGGTCTGCGCTTTTCTTGGATTAGCCGGATATTACCGCAGATTTGTAGAAGGCTTTTCGAGCATCGCTCGACCAATGACCCAACTGTTGAAGAAGGACAGGAAGTTTGAGTGGACCGATAAATGTGAAGAGAGCTTTCAACAGCTCAAGAGTAGACTGACAACAGCCCCAATCCTGATCATGCCAGACATCTCCAAGCCCTTTGACGTATATTGCGACGCCTCCAAGACTGGTCTTGGATGTGTGCTTATGCAAGAAGGCAAGGTTGTATCCTACCTTTCAAGACAGCTAAAGCAACATGAACAGAACTAACCAACCCATGACCTTGAGCTTGCAGCCGTGGTCTTAGCCTTGAAAGTTTGGCGTCATTACCTCATGGGTAATCGATGCGAGATCTACTCCGACCACAAGAGCCTGAAATACATATTCACCCAGAAGGAGCTGAACATGAGACAACGCCGATGGATCGAATTGATCAAGGATTACGACATGGAGATTCACTACCACCCCGGCAAGGCCAATGTGGTAGCGGATGCTTTGAGTCGACTGCCGTGTCAGTTGAACTCCATGCTCGCAACAGAACAGCCCAGCTTGCATCAAGAGTTTGAACAGTTCAGACTTGAACTTGTTAGTGAAGGATTCCTAGCCAGCATAGAACTGCAACCCACCTTGGTTAGCCAAATCAAGGAAGCCCAGAAGGACAACGCTAGCATTGACGGAATCAAGAAACAGATAGCCGCAGGAAAAGCCCCTGGATTCACCATAGATGAAGCCGGAGTTCTTTGGTACAAAGAACGCCTCTGCGTACCATCGGACTCAGATTTGAAGCAAGTCATCCTGCAAGAAGCCCATGACACCCTTTATTCAATCCACCCCGGAGGTACCAAGATGTACCAAGACCTGAAGGAGCAATTCTGGTGGCATGGAATGAAGAGAGAGATCGGCAGCTATATCGCCAAGTGTGACATCTGTCAGAGAGTCAAGGCAGAACATCAATGACCAGCCGGACTGCTACAACCCCTCCAGATTCCAGAATGGAAATGGGACTCCGTAGGAATGGACTTTATCACCGGACTGCCCAAATCCAGCAAAGGCAATGATTCAATATGGGTAGTTGTCGATAGATTGACCAAAGTCGCCCATTTCATCGCCGTCAAGACCACCTACCAAGGCCCAAAGTTAGCTGAACTATACATTTCCAAAATAGTCGCCCTGCACGGAACCCTGAAGTCGATAGTGTCAGATAGAGGATCACAGTTCACCTCAAGATTCTGGCAGAAAGTGCATGAAGGACTAGGCACCCGTCTGAATTTCAGCACCGCCTATCACCCTCAGACCGACGGACAGACTGAGAGAGTCAACCAGATACTAGAGGACATGCTAAGAGCATGTGTACTGGAATATGGATCTAAGTGGGAAGACTGCCTACCTTACGCAGAATTCTCTTACAACAACAGCTACCAAGCTAGCCTACAGATGACCCCCTTTGAAGCCTTGTACGGAAGGAAATGCCGTACCCCCCTGAACTGGTCGGAAGTCGGAGAAAGCCAAGTCTTTGGCCCAGATGTTCTTCGTGAAGCCGAAGAGAAAGTCCACAAGATTCGCGAGTACCTCAAGACTGCGCAATCAAGACAGAAGAGCTACGCCGACAAGCGACGTCGGGAGATGACCTTCGAGATCGGAGACTTTGTCTATCTCAAGGTATCCCCCTTGAAAGGAATGCAGAGATTTCAACTGAAAGGAAAGCTCGCACCCCGATATGTCGGACCCTTCAAAGTTCTGAGCCGCCGAGGAGAAGTATCTTATCAGCTGGAGCTACCTGAAGAGATGTCGGTTGTACACGACGTGTTTCATATCTCACTCCTCCGGAAGTGCCTTGAAGTCCCCGAGAAGACCGAAGTGTTCAAGAACATCGATCACCGATCGGTGGATATCAACCAGGACCTGACTTACCGCGAAGTGCCAATTCGCATCCTGGAGGAAGCTTACCGAACCACCCGCACCCGAAGCATCAAGTTTCTGAAGATACAATGGAGCAATCATACCGAAGATAAAGCCACATGGGAACGCGAAGACTTCATGAAGAAGGAGTACCCAGATCTCTTTAGTACCTAACTTTCTTTTCGATCTCGGGACGAGATTTTTTGTAAGGGGGAAGGGTTTGTAACATCCCAAATTTCAATAAAAGAAAGTTAGAAGAATTCCAGAGAGCAAATTTTCAAACCAACAAAAACTTTTTAAATTGCATATAGTGCCATGCATAGACTTGTGCATTTGATTGATATGCCATGATGATTATTATTATGTGTATAAGCTAAACCCTAAAACCCTAATGTGATCATGAGAAGATCACCAACCAAATAAATCAAAAAGAGAAAGAAATCAAATAAATGAAAAACCCTAAAACCCTCACATATGCCCTATGGCATTTTTATAAATTTTGACCCTAGACCAATTTGTTCATCACCATTAGTTGAATAATGTTATTAAACACTTATTACAAATTTTGGAATCAAATAATCACAAATCAAATGGATTTCAAATACAAAACTTGCTCACATATGATAATGGTCAAATCTGCCAATTATAGTCTGATCACTACTTTGAGCCCTTGCATTTCAAAATTTTCAAACTAGACCTTGCTAACTCTTTGCACCACATCCAAGTCAACATCAAGGTGAACACTTTTTGTAAAGATCACCATGCCAAATTCTTTCTTGATCATTAGCTATGCTGAACCAAAGTTGCAACATTTTAATATGTGCAACAATCTCACACTTAGCCAAATTTTCCAAACTTTGAATTTAACAATTCCACCACCACACTCCATCACGTCTGGTCATTTCTAACTAAATCAAATACTCACAATTCAAAACTTGCAACCATTTGAATTGAATCAAATTTTGATAAAATTCACACATAATCAATATGGCACTATTTGACACTATTTGCTATAGTGATCTACCTCATCAAATCTACCTAAACCCTAGTCCAATTGGTCCCCTGGTTCCCTCTAACCATCAATGCCAAATAGAAACCCTAAGAGAGAGGAGGAGCAAGGCTAGGACATGGCCATGCCGGCCATGTCGCCAACCCGACGCCCTCCCCCTCTCTTCCTTCCTTCCCCAACCTGGCCACCATGCCATTGCTCGCCACATCACTCTACTGGATCACCTAGAGCAAGCCATGGTCGAGGAGGAGCTCGACAGCCGCCGGAACACGCGCGCCCAGTGGTGGCCACGCCATGCCGACGACGTCGTGCGTGGACACTCGCAGACGCGCCCTGGACACGCGCCGTCTGGCCACCTCGAGCACGCCCTGGACCACCTCGCCACGAGTTGAGCACCACCGCACACGTACGCAGCCGCCAGACATGCTCTCGACCACGACCCGTGCCCGCCGCCGCCAGAGACGAAGAGGAAACCCCGACGCGGACACCGCCAGACACGGAAACATTGCGACCGCGTTAGGCACCGCCTACCCTAGCTGTCGCCACCCAGAGGACTGTGGCGACGCCACGAACACACCTGCGCCCTCGCCTAGCTCGATAGCTCGCTGGAGAAGCCGCGCCATGGTCGCCCGCATCACTGTCCCGCCACCCTCTCTCAATACTATAAATAGCACGTTCCCTGGAAGCAACGGAGCACACCACCGCACTCACCACCCTTCACTGCCTCTCCACCACTCCACCACTCACCCAATCATCGCCGGAGCTGCTCCAATTTGAAGATCGACGCCGCCAGTACCCGGAGGTCGCCGCCGTCGATTGGAGCTATTCCAGGAGGAGCCGCCGGTACCAGGAGCTCCGCCGTCGTCCACAACTTCACCACGCACACTGCCCACCCCAGCTGGAGCCACGGTGAGCTCTCCGACCCCCTACCCTCGCCGCCAGCACGTCGGGTTCTCGTCGGAGAAGATGATGAACCTCGACCGTCGATCTGCGTTCTAATCCAACGTCTGCCTTTAAAACGTACCGATTCGGCGTTTAAACGTCGCTGACGAGTGGACCCCACCCTGTCAGCACGCCGCGCGTCTGTGGACCGTGGCTGGGCTGGACTGGGCCGTTTTAATTCGAATCTGGCCCAGTTTCATTTCCCGCCGGCCCTATTAATTCAAACTCCATTTAAACAATTCCAAATAATTTCAATACTGCCCAAACTTTGAAAATCAATATATTCAAATTGGCTTAACCAAATTCAATGAATTTTATATGGTTGGAAAGCTAGTAAAAAGATCTAAAGAATGCCACTGGTCCCATGCCAAGATGTGCTGTAGAATTATTCTGATAAAAAGAAGAAGGCAGGGACTTCTCCATATTCAAATAATTATTAAAAATCAACCAAAATAGATATTAAGTTAATTCCAACTCTAATAGCTCACATTTGACTCACACTAATTGTTTATGCAATAAAATGGTGTGTTCACTTTGCATGATCATGCCCTAGTTTAATTAATGGATAATATGGCTAGTTTATGTAGTTGATATTATCCAAAACTATTAAGTAAATCATATGAAGTATTATACTTCATTTAAACCTTGTCTCAAATGAATTCATGTGATGTTTGGACCCCTGGCCAAACTCACTTATATGAATTACTTAGAGATTTAAATCATTTGTAGCATTACTAAATGGTATGAGGTGGTCTACCTCATTTAAGTCATTTTCTCAAATGATAATGATGAATATTTGACTTAGGTCAATATAAGTTCATATATGATTGTTTGAGAAATTAAATCTTAAGAAGATTTCAATGAGAGGAAATTATTTCTCAAGAACCCTATGGAAACTATCATTTACATATTAAATAAAAAGAAGTAAATTCTCCTCAAGCAACACAACCCATGCACCATAATTAGATTATTCGTGTGCATAGAATAGTTTGTGTGTTTGTATGTGATACATGGAATAGCCATTGAATTAGTGAGTAATTATACTCATACTCAAATTTAGACGCTAGCACCGGAGAGTACACGGAAGAAGAAGGTTGCTACCAGGAGGAGGAGGAGGAGAACTTTGAGAACTACCAAGGCAAGCTAATATTCTTGCAAAGTGCAAAGCCCCTTTTGGGGCAAGGCACCATGAGTCTTATCTTTTCTTACATAAGCCTACCCCAAGTTTATACATTACAAGTTTTTACTTGTTTTCTCAAGAGATTACTTTATAGTTAACTTTGGTCAAAGAAAAGAGGTTTACTAGAGTAGTAAAGTTAGTCTTACTCAAGCAAAGCAAGATAGCACCCCTCATGATTTAGAGCTAGTGCTAATGAATAAAAAATTGACTACTCTAGATGGGAACAATGTGACTTGAATTGAAATTTGAAACCTTGGAATGGTAAAGCATTCCATTGAATGATTTTTGAAGGTGAATATCAACAAGATAAGATGGTGATTTTTGATAAACATGATATTGGTTTGAATGCGATACCTTTCCAATATTGAGTACCCCCACAATACCTGATTATGTGTAGGGCTTAACTGGAAGTTTATGCATCTTAGTATGGGTTCCCTCTGAACACACATCATAGGGGTTATGCTTGAGGCTGCCTCCGTTGTTGAGAAAAGATGTGAATTGAGGTGAATTGTACGGCCAAGCCCTGTGCAGTTCCCAGGTTGTGATTGGTCTTCACTGGGAGGCCAAGATCATGGGGAGAGGTGCTCATACTAGGATTTGTAAGTGAAAGGTTATGGTTGATGATCCGCGTACTGTGTTACGATGATTCGGGGTAATCCCGACAGATGAAATCAAATGTTGTGGCACAAGTGTGCAACCTCTGCAGAGTGTAAACCTATTCGAATAGCCGTGTCCATGGTTACGGACGGTTGGGAAGGCCATACAGTTTCCGATGTCATATCTTTGAAAATGATGTTGAAAGAAGATGGTGAAATGAATTGTGGTGAATTGAATTGAAATCACCACTTGAATGGTGGGAATGACACTAATGTTCCCACTTGAGTTAGTTAGCACTTGAATAAGCTTTTCTCAAATACTTGTGAACTAAAACTAGCTTTATGCAAATGAACTAGAGCTTAGCAAACCTTACTAGAATGTCTAGCACTTACATTAGTATTAGTTTGCGAGTACTTAAAGTACTCACGGCTTTGTCCCTGGCTATTCAAATGGCCAGAGTATGAAGATGAACAAGGAGATGACCAGCAGGACGCCTACGACAACTAGGAGTCTTCCGACGTCAAGCGTTGGCCTGTGGACTAGAGAGTCCTTGTATCTTACGCTTCCGCTATGAACTTGTGTTTGTCCGTTGATCAATAGATCAACTATTCGTGTAATATGGATGATGTGATTCCAAGTTGTAAGACATTATGGTTTGTAATAAATGATGACTGTGATACTTAACTATTATGCCTCGCAACAACAATATTCCTGGGATTGCGATGTATGACATAATAGGCATTCGGACGTAAAATTCTGGGTGTTGACACACCGAGAGAAGAAGTCAATGAAGGTATGAGGAAGATGAGTACGATGATGATTCTGAAAACGAAGACGATGATGAGCTTAGTGGAGCCATATGTTTTACTTTGTCCTTTACTCCCATTGAGAGTGCATGCAACTAGAATAAATTCAACCCGATAATTTTGGGAAATCCAATAGGCAAACTTGGCATCCGATAAATAAATAAATAAATAATCCTAGTCCGTGTCGTCATGTTCCTCCAGATGCCATGCTAGAGCATGAAGGTAAGACCATCGGGATCAGTCTTGTGAGGCCTAGCACCGTCACAAACTCCAGTCTGCTAGAAATATCCGCATTGTCAGCAATGTGATGAAAAATCCTAATGGACGTGTTAGGTAAAACTCTTATGATGGAAGTCAGAACTCGATAAGTCCTCCGTGGCCTGAGCTAAGTTACACCAGGTTTCCAAATTCGTGTTCGGGAATGCAAGTTTGAAGTAGGTTCCCCGCATTTGCTCAGACAATTAACTGATTCCCGTTCCATTCGGATGCATCAGGACGGTTTACCAAAATCCCTATGATAAAAATATTCATTTACAAAATAAATAATACTACCTCTTAATAATCTAAGAAGAAGTCGAATAAGAAGTTGAAGGTTTTGAGAGTGGACCCGAGTCTGCGACTCAAGTAGAGACTCGGGGGCTACTGACATGGGTATGCCACATTGGGTCCTAAGCATTGCCATCCCTGGCAGATAGCCCGGGAAGGAATAGAAGAAAGCCCACGAAGAATCTGAATACATCATGTTAGGAAAGTTAAGCCCATATCGGGTGAAACCGACCTATATTGTAACTCGACTTCGAGGTGGAATCTGAGACCTAGCCCACTATATAAGGGCTGGTAGGAGCCACCAAGAAGGGACATATTGAATCATATGAGAAACCTTGTAACCCTAGATCCACATCATATGATCTCGACGATTTGCCGTTGATAATAATATTTGTTGGCTGCCTATTTTGGCTGACCAGTTTGTTGATTCGCCAGTGTCCTCCTTCCTAGAAACCCAAGTCCATCATCATGGGAATTGACAAGGTTAACCCTTTGTCACTGTGTGGTTGTCATAATTAGTGAAGGATAAAGATAGTCTTTTTGTAGTTTCTTCTACAGTTGAACCATAAATTGGTGCACACCACTAGTGATTGATCCCAAGGCCAATTAAGAACAAACAAGGGAATTATTAAGACATAAAGTCCAACCACCACTGTAAGTTTAAAGGTCCCCATAGTTATACCACCCGTTGATTAACCATGAATTAATAAAATATGAATATAAGAATCAGGACATGGTTTCTGTCAAGCTCCAGCTGTCCCTCCTCTTATCATCATGCAACGGTGAAAACCTCATGAATTCCCCAACATATGTGTGCACTCATATATCAGTACAATAGATCATCATAGAAGATAACAAATACTTACATGCAACCATCACAAACTATCTCACAATTGCCATGAACAAGTCACTAATCAAACAAAGACATGAAGACACAAAATACCATGGGAAATTGATAGATTGCAATACACATAATTTTTTCCAAGAGATTACAAATAGTAGATGAAGATATTGATGTAAAAGTTGATGAAGAGGTGCAGCCCCAAGATGAAGATGGCGATGAAGATCCACGTGGTGGTGGCCACGGGATGCGGCGGCGGCTCTAGGAGGGTGGTGGCTTCCCTTGGGGCAGCGGCCCCTTGCCCCCTTCTTCTTCCTTGGACTTGGTGCTGGTGTGGAGTAGGTTTCCCCCTCCTTGGAGGCTGCCAAGGAGGAGGATTTTCGTTACAATGGATGGATGCCTGCAAAACAAGGGTTTCCCCTCAATATATGGAGGTATAGATGCAATCTTGGCCATGGGATGGATGTACCTTTGATCGAAGTGCTCTTGGGAACCTCTAGAACCTTCCTAAGAGTCCATAAAGTCGTGATTTGGATGAGTCCATCAAATATGGACGAGGTTGTTTCAATCACGTCACTAGTTTTTGGGTTTCTGAAACTGCCTCTCTACCCTTCAGCAAAACGGGCGCCGATTTCTCATACGAACTCCGTTCAAGGCATTCTTCACGTCAACTTAAACTTGAAAATTATTCACAACTTCTATCTCTTGCACCTTTTCCATTTGAGTCCATCTTTGTATCTATTTTGGGAGATCTTTAAAAAGTATCATGTATGGACATATTTAAGGAAACTCCAGATTTCACCATAATGACCGGTTTCCTTCCATATTTTCCTATTTCCTACACAACACAGTTTAAAACAAGAACTTGTGCACATTTTCAACTATTGGTTAGTCCTGAAAATATAACAAAGTTGCAATATAATAAGGATTTTATTACAACAAACTACAAGGTTCGTGTATGCATTTTACATGCATCAATATGTTGCAAATATGTGGAAATATGTGTTAATAAAGTGCAAAGTCTGTGCATGCATTTTACATGCATGATTCCGACACGGTAGCAATTTGTTGTGAAGATTTTTCTAGCAAAACTATCACTCTAAAGAAGGAATTTTTGGAAAATTATTGGTATAAAAGGACACTTTGCACATGTTTTTCTTTTGTTTGAGTTTCTTTGGTATTTCTTTTAAGGGATTTCTATTTTCGTGCCCTCGGGTCCTTAGTTGTGCTCAGTTTTCCCCAACCGCTTAGTTTTTCCTCAGTTTTCCACAAGCCCTTGTCTGAAACCCTCACAAGGAGCTCGGACGGGAGGAATCTCGTTAAGTTGACCGTTGGTTGGTGCTGGCAAGTGGGGCCGTTGTTGGTGCCCCGCAGTGGACACGTCTTCACTTATCCAGATCATCGTGGGACCCACAACTTGTCCATGCTAGCACGCCGGACCCACAGCTTACCCAGGTGACCGTTGCAAAATGGGAGCCCGAGCCATCCCCGTATCCCTGCCCGTGCCATTGCTTCCCCTTTCTTTCCCCGTGCCCCATTGTTCTTCTTCTCCTCCAGCGGCAGCCTTTCTCCGGCAAGTGGGTGATGTCTAGTTTCTCTTCGACCTCCCGTTCTTCATGGCCGCAGTATGGACCCGTGCCTTTGACAAGATGCCCTGACTGCCCACGCCAGGAGCCTCTGAAGCGGTCGATATGTAAGACGGACGACAACGGAAACCGCGGGCGTGAGTTCCTTGCATGCGAGAGCTTGCCATATAGAGAGGGGGATAAGGTTAGATCTCGCTCAAATTGCTCTGTTTTCTCTCGATTTTCTTGTTATTCCCTCAAATTTGGGATTTAGGGTTCACGTTGTTGTCTTCAGATCCTGAAGAAATGCAGGTACTTCGAGTGGATCGATGTGTACGTTTAGAGGCTTCAATTGCAGGAATCAATTGGCGCAATTTGGGAGGGGGGACTTGTTGTAGAGAATGCGACGGAGAGAGGGGCCATTCCGATTATGCCTAATGCTCCCAATGCAGAACTGGTGGAAGTGAAGGGAGAACTGAAGAAAATGAACAAGCAGTTAAGGCAGCTGATCGAGTTCAAGAAGCAAGCTAATATGATGGTTGGTTTTTTTTGTTGTATACTTGCGATCGGATTCTTATCATTACTCATCAGGCGCTAGAAGTTGTTACAAGGGACCCCTTGTTACATATCCATTATTCAGTTACATGTACTTGTAGTTGTTTTCAAAGTTAGTGTGTGCATTCACCGAAATTACCAAAAAAGCGTGTTAGGGAATATAGGAATGCTAAGGATAGTTTATAATTGTTAGAGGGGTGACAAGTAATGCATTCACCAAAATCCCACAAATATGTATGTCTCATGTTTATACCAAAATTATACCACTTTTGGGACGTTTCAAATAACAAAAACTATATCCCAAACTATATTCCCTAAAAGAAAATGAATGCTAAATAAAGTTGATAATTATTAGAGGGGTGATAAAAAATCCATTCACCGAAATCCCCCAAATATGTCAAATATGTATGTCTCATGTTTCTACCAGAATTATACCACTTTTGGGCTGTTTCAAATTACCAAAACTATAATCCATAAAAGAAAAGGAATGCTAAAGAGAGTTGATAATTGTTGGAAGGTGACAAATAATGCATTCACCAAAATCCCACAAATATGTATGCCTCATGTTTATACCAAAATTATACCACTTTTGGGATGTTTCAAATAACCAAAACTATATCCCAAACTATATTCCCTAAAAGAAAAGGAATGCTAAAGAAAGTTGATAATTGTTAGAGGGGTGATAAATAATCCATTCACCGAAATCCCCCAAATATGCCAAATATGTATGCCTCAGGTTTATACCAAAATTATACCACTTTTCGGCCGTTTCAAATTACCAAAACAATATTCCCTAAAAGAAAAGGAATGCTAAAGATAGTTGATAATTGTTAGAGGGGTGAAAAATAATGCATTCACCGAAATCCCACAAATATGTATGCCTCATGTTTATACCAAAATTATACCACTTTTGGGACGTTTCAAATAACCAAAACTATATCCCAAACTATATTCGCCAAAAGAAAAGGAATGCTAAAGAAAGTAGATAATTCTTAGAGGGGTGAGGAATAATCCATTCACCGAAATCCCTCAAATATGTATGCCTCATGTTTATACCCAAATTATACCACTTTTGGGACGTTTCAAATAACCAAAACTATATCCCAAACTATATTCCCTAAAAGAAAAGGAATGCTAAAGAGAGTTGATAATTGTTAGAGGGGTGACAAATAATGCATTCGCCGAAATCTAGTTTTTGCGTGAAAAGTAATGGCTACAAGAAATTGGTGATGGTTTATCATTTTTGCGTGAAAAGTAATGCCTAAAAGAGTTTATAATTTTTAGTGCGTGAAAAATAATACAAAAAACCAAACTTGCTGAATCCGGTGGCAAACTGGGTATTTAGCATACATAGAGGGTGGAAGCTAGCCGCTGACAGAGAGAGAGGGTGGTGGCCCCGATTAGAGAGAGAGAGGGGTTATCCTGCCCGTTAGATCACATGATCAACGATCGGCGGGCACAATCCGCGTGACAAGGGCTAGACCAATCAGGGCAAGGTTGGGCGTCTGTGAGAATTTGTGAAGGGAGAGGGCAAAACTGAGTAGTATCAAGAAACCAAGGGCACGTGAGTAGTAAACAGACCAAGGGATGCAAATATGATATTTAAAAAATGTAAAATGCGTGTTTTGTACAATGAAACCCATCTTGGCCTACCTCAAACTATTTGCAATACAAATATACATGAGTGTGAAAATTGTGGCCTCATTCAGACAAAGTATGTTTTGAGAAAAGCTGTTTTGGGAAGGGCTTATTGTGGAAAGCCATGCACCTTCATAGCTACTAGGTGATTTGAGAAATGGCAATTTGTGGTAAAACTTGATTTATCTATGATTGTTATGGTTCCCAACGTGGTAGTTCGCGTAAGAAGACTCCATGAGTAAGTGCCACTATGGTTTTACCTTTTTTGGATTTTTTTGCACATTAAATAACTCATTTAACTAGCTTAATCCCATTTGTTGACTCTCTGTTGACCAGCCACTTGAGGGTAAAACTGAGTATATTGCACTAGCCAATATTAGCACTCAAAGGGAAAACTGAGCGCACAAAAAATGCTAGTATAAGACTCGAGGGTATACCTGAGTATATCTAAATTTCGAGGGTTAGACTCGAGGACGCGTGTTGCGGTGCAGAAGTGGAAGACGTGCAATTGTTGACACATAGGACGCGGGTCGCGGTGCAGAAGTTGAAGACGTGCAATCGTGGACGCGTGTCGCGGTGCAGAAGTCGAAGACGTGCAGACGTGCAATCGTGGACGCGTCGGACGTGGGTCGCATTTAGGACCCCTTGCCATTATAGATGCCTCTCCCTGTTCGCCTCCTCGCACTATCTCACTATCACTCTCACTCCCTCACGCAACGCCGCCTCTCACGTCCAATCATCTTCTCCAAATCAAAAAAACCTCTCCCCCTCCTCTACCGGCGATGGACAAGGAGAATGAGAATCCGACCTCCATCCTCGACGTCGTCTCCTCTAAGCACGGCGCCTCCGTCCTCAACACCATCCCCTCTACGGCCGTCGCCGGTGCATTGGCGGCTCCCACCGGTGCATCGGAGGCTACCGCCGGTGGCGGTCAGATCCCGCCGGAATGGGACCCCTACGAGAAGGTACCGTACATCTGTCCGGCGAACTGATGACCCACAAGTATAGGGGGTGTATCGTAGTACTTTCGATAAATAAGAGTGTCAAACCCAACGAGGAGCAGAAGGTGTTGATGAGCAGTTTCAATGAAGGATTCTCTGTAAACACTAGCAAACGGGTTTTCAAGGGTATTTGATATTGCAAATAAATAAAATGCCAGTAAATAAAAGGCAGAAATAATAATTATAGCAAGTGGCCCAATCCTTTTTAGCACAAAGGACAAGCCGGTTGTTCTACTTATATCGACCAAACGGTCCTGAGGACACACGGGAGGTTTTATGTCAAGTGATTTTGCGTCGCATGCGTGAATAATCTCTATTGGTATGGTAAGTGTTGTGTGGGTGAACCTATGCTAATGCACTACCCTTACTAGGATAATACATACTTGTGATTAAATCCCTTGCAAGCATCCATAACTACACGAAGGTATAAGATATAATCTAACCACGGCCTTAAACTCTGAGATCCTACGCTCCCTCATGCAATGGTTTCCTAACGGGGGTTCAGGTTTCTGTCGCTCCGGTAACCCCGCAATTAGTAGCCAAATACATGATGCATTCCCCTAGGTCCATAAAGGCGAAGTATCATGTAGTCGATGTTCACATGATACCACTAGAAGAATAACACCACAACTTAAATATCATATCAATACATATTACTCACATAGCTCCACTAATAACACAAAACTTCTCCCATGTCCTCAAGAACTAAACGAACTACTCACGGGACAACATATGGAACATGATCAGTGGGTATATAATGATGAATAACAATCTGGACATAAACCTTAATCCGATGGTTTCACTCAATAGCATCAAATACAACAAGTAATCAATACCGGGAGAGTTTCCCCTTCGAAATATGCGAGGTACAACCCAAATAGTTACAGCGGGATGAGGTGGAGACGACGGTGATGATGGTGCTGATGGTGGAAAGGATGAGGATGATGATCACGATGAAGTACAGCTCGATGGCGGTGGCGATGGCGATGATTTCCCCCTCCGGGAGGGAATTTCCCCCAGCAAATTCCTATCTGCCGAAGAGCTTTTCCCTCTCTGGTGTTTTCCGCCTCGTAGCGGTGGCGGAATATTTCTGTGAGTTGCCCCCCGATCTTAGGTTTTTGTGGGGATGATATACGCGAAAGGGCGGTGTCAGATGTGGGCCAGGGCGGCCATACATGCCCCAGGCGCGGCCAGGGTAGGGCCCGCGCCTGGGCATTGTATTGCCCAATGGTGCCCCCCTCGGGTCCTCCTTCTGGCTATCTCCGTCATCCGGGAAAATAATATCTTCGTGAAAGTTTCTCGAATTTCTGATCTTCCGAAGTATGGTACCCTGATGACCACTTTTCCAGCAGAATTCCAGCTCCGACAGCAAATCCCGTGAAAATCATCAAACATGCAAAAATAGATAAAATAACATAAGTATCATGTCTAAATATGAAATATATCAATAAATAACACTAGATTATAATAGAAAATAGTGATGCAAACTGGACGTATCACGAACCCCTACGACACCTTCATGGACGACCCTTGGAACGAGGTAACTATGGTTTGCTTCCTTGTTGTTCCCCTTTCCTTTTTCATCCCTATTTTTGCTGGTTCCCTAGTAACTATTAGTGCCAATATGTAGGTACAATGAGTATTGAGAATCCTCCTATCATACCACAGTTTCACTTTCTCTTTGAAAAGCCTAGCATTTTCATAAGCCTCGGTTCTCCATTCATCAAGAGAACTCAAATCAAGCAACCTTTCTCACCGGCTAATTTAAAATATCTATTCAACTCTTTCACTGCCCAATAAGCTTTGTGTTCTAATTCTAAGGGCAAATGACAAGCTTTCCCATAAACCATCTTGTAAGGAGACATACCCATAGGATTTTTATAAGCGGTCATATAGGCCCATAAAGTATCATTCAGCTTATCATCCCAATTCTTCCTAGATCTGTTGAGAGTCTTTTGCAAAATAGACTTGATCTCTCTATTAGATAATTCTACATGTCCACTAGTTTGGGGTGATAAGCTGAAGCGATTCTATGGTTAACATCGTACTTAGCAAGATTTTTTCTAAAACCACTGTGAATAAAATGAGAACCGCCATCGGTCATAAGATATCTAGGCACTCCGAATCTAGGAAAAATAATATCTTTAAGCATTTTTAATGAAGTCTCACCTTTGGCGCTACTTGTCGGTATGGCTTCTACCCATTTAGTAACATAATCAACAACAACTAGAATATGAGTGTAACCTTTTGACGGGGGAAAAGGACCCATAAATTCAAACCCCCAACAATCAAATGGTTCAATAACAAGCGAATAATTCATAGGCATTTCATTGCATCGAGAAATATTACCAACTCTTTGACATTCATCATAAGATAAAATAAATTTCCTTGCATCTTTAAAAAAAGTAGGCCAATAAAAACCTGATTGTAGAACCTTTTGCGCGGTCCTATCTCCAGCGTGATGCCCTCCATAAGCACTACTATGGCATTTATTCAATATCTCTTGTTGTTCAAATTCCGGAACACACCTTCTCATAATTCCATCAACTCCTTCTTTATATAAATGTGGGTCATCCCAAAAATAATACCTAAAGTCATAAAAGAATTTCCTTCTCTGCTGAGCTGAAAATGTAGGAGGCAAATACTTCGAAACGATAAAGTTAGCATAATCAGCATACCAAGGGCTTTGTGAAACTACCTTTATTGCAGCCAACTGTTCATTTGGAAAACTATCATTAACAGGAATAGGATCATCAGAAATATTTTCCAACCTACACAAATTATCTGCAACAGGATTTTCAGCACCTTTTCTATCAACAATATGCAAATCAAACTCTTGTAAAAGCAACACCCATCTAATAAGTCTCGGCTTCGTGTCTTTCTTTCCCATAAGGTACTTGATACCCGCGTGATCCGTATGAATAGTAACTTTAGAATCAATCATATAAGGCCTAAATTTATCACAAGCAAAAAACAACAGCTAAAAACTCTTTCTCAGTAGTAGCATAATTCTTTTGCGCGGCATCAAGAGTTTTACTAGCATAATGAATAACATTCAACTTCTTATGTACACGCTATCCAAGAACAGCACCTACTGCAAAATCACTAGCCTTACACATAATTTCAAAAGGTAAATTCCAATCAGGTGCTTGAACAATAGGAGCAGTTATTAAAGCTTTCTTTAAAGTTTCAAAGGCTTGCTTACAATCATCATCGAAAACAAAAGGGACATCCTTTTGCAGAAGATTAGTAAGAGGCTTTGAAATTTTAGAGAAATCTTTAATAAATCTTCTATAAAAACTAGCATGACCAAGAATACTACGAATACCTTTAACATCCCTGGGATAGGGCATCTTCTCAATTGCCTCCACTTTGGCTCGATCAACTTCAATACCTCTTTCGGAATTTTTATGCCCAAGAACAATTCCTTCATTAACCATAAAGTGGCACTTCTCCCAATTAAGAACAATATTAGTTTCTTCACATCTCTGCAAAACTTTATCAAGATTGTGCAAACAATTATCAAAGGAGGTTCCATAGACGGAGAAATCGTCCATGAATACCTCCACAATTTCTTCACAAAAACCATGAAAAATAGCAGACCTGCATCTTTGAAATGTAGCAGGAGCATTACCCAAACCAAAAGGCATACGTCTATAAGCATAGGTTCCATAAGGACAAGTAAAAGTGGTTTTCTCCTAATCTTGCGCTTTAACCGCAATTTGAGAAAACCCATAATAACCATAAAGAAAACAAAAGTGAGTCTTTTTAGACAACCTTTCTAGCATTTGATCAATAAAAGGCAAAGGATAATGATCCTTCTTAGTAACTTTGTTGATTTTTCTAAAATAAATGCACATTCTATAACCAACAATAATTCGCTGAGGAATAAGCTCATGATTATCATTCGGAACAACAGTAACGCCTCCTTTCTTAGGAACACAATGCACTGGACTAACCCATCTACTATCAGCAATAGGATAAATGATGTCAGCTTCAATGAGTTTTAATACCTCATTTCTTACCACTTTCTTCATCTTAGGAATTAAACGATGTTGATGTTCCACTACTGGCTTTGCATCGGGCTCCAAATTAATAGCATGCTGACATATAGTTGGAGAACAAGTCATCAAGAGTATATCCCATAGCTGCACGATGCTTCCTTAATACTTTCAATAATATTTCTTCTTCATATCCTGAAAGTTTAGAGCTAATAATAACAGGATATATTTTCTTTATATAAGCATATTTAAGATCCTCGGGTAAAGGCTTTAAATCAAAAACTGGATCCTCTTTCGGAGGCATAGTGGTAGCCAAATCCTCCACAGGTAGATCGTGTTTAAGTATCTCCGGTTGATGAAGAAATATATCATCGATCTCATTTCTTTCCTGCATAAAAACATCACTCACGTGCTTCTCCATACATTTCTGCAAGGAATTGTTAGGAGCAAGAGCAATAGAAGCAAGCTGTTCAACTTTAAAATCTTCATTAGGTAAATCGACTTCCAAAGGAACTTTAGTAAACTTGGAAAAATTATACTCATAATACTCTCCATTAAATTTAGTATGAATTTTCTCTTTCCTGCAGTCTATAATAGCACCGCAAGTGTTCAAGAAAGGTCTACCAAATATAATAGGGCAATACTTACTAGAAGCCTTCCCAAGCACAAGAAAATCAGCGGGATATTTAACCTTACCACATAAGACTTCCACATCTCTCTTAATACCAATTGGATAAACAATTTCCCTGTTGGCGAGCTGAATAGCCACATCAATATCTTCCAGTTCACACAGTCCAATTTCATGCCTAATCTCCTTGTAAAGATCATAAGGGATATCACTAGAGCTCGCTCCAATATCACATAATCCATAATAGCAATGATCACCTATTTTGATAGAAAGCATAGGAACACTAGCCTTTCGAGGCTTATTAGGATGCGAAACAATATTAGAAGCATCTTCACGAAAAACAATATGTTCATCTTCTACATTTTTAGTAACACGTTCTTTTACTATTGCTACCGCAGGTTCAACATTAATTTGCTCATCGGGTTCTGAAACTTTCTTCTTATTTTTACTAACCACAGTAGACACAATAGAATGCTCCTTTACCTTAGCAGGGAAAGGCATCTTTTCAATATAAGGTTCAGGTAGAACGCCATCAGTGGTACTGGCCTCGACAACATTAGAAGGAACACTGCTAACAATGTCTTTATAAGGCGGATGATAATTACTCCATTCCCCTTTTGGAATATCATAATAAGAAGCAAACACCTTATATAGATTTGCAACAGTTTGGGAATCAACTCCATAAACAACAGTAGCATCATGGAAGTAATCAGTTTTCATAAGAGTTTTAATGCATTCATAATCATAATTAATACATGACTTTCTTCCTTTATCATTTTCCCATCCTTCAGTATTTTCATGAATACGGTCGAGAAGATCCCATTTAGCTTCTTCCTTCATCTTGGTAAATGATCCAGAACAAGAAGCATCCAATAAATCTTTACCATGTAGAGAAAGCCTCACATAGAAGTTATTAGTGATAATTTTACTTGGGAGCTCATGAATGGGGCATTTGAGCATTAGTGACTTAAATCTCCCCCACGCTTGGGCAATACTTTCTCCATCTTGAGGCCAGAAATTATATATTTGATTCCGATCTTTATGTATCTCACTTGGAGGATAAAACTTGGAGTAAAAGAGAGGGACGATCTCCTCCCATCCAATAGATCGGCCATTCCGCACCAGCTTATACCACTCCGCAGCTCTTCCACAAAGCGATAATGAGAATAATTTCCTCTTCACTTTGTCCATAGTAATACTTGCACACTTGAACAACTCGCATAATTCATGTATAAAAAGCAAATGATCGCCCAGATTGACAGTTCCATCTCCTGAATAGCAGTTATTCATAACACGTTCCACAATTATCATAGGTATTTTAAAAGGACCAACTTGAGCTTGCGGTGATTTGTCCACTTCCATAGCAGCGGTAGGAACAAACCCAAATAAGGAGTCCAAAGAAGAAGACTCCATCGCTGAAATAAATCAGCAAGCAGAAAAACATCACTTACAGTAAATTACCTTTACCGATTCCGCTCTTCAATAGCGCTTCACTCCCCGGCAACGGCGCCAGAAAATAGTCTTGATGACCCACAAGTATAGGGGGTGTATCATAGTACTTTCGATAAATAAGAGTGTCGAACCCAATGAGGAGCAGAAGGTGTTGATGAGTAGTTTCAATGAAGGATTCTCTGTAAACACTATCAAATGGGTTTTCAGGGGTATTTGGTATTGCAAATAAATAAAATGCGAGTAAATAAAAGGCGGAAATAATAATTGCAGCAAGTGGCCCAATCCTTTTTAGCATAAAGGACAAGCCGGTTGTTCTACTTATATCGACCAAATGTTCCTGAGGACACACGAGAGGTTTTATGTCAAGTGCTTTCGCGTCGCATCCGTGAATAATCTCTATTGGTATGGTAAGTGTTGTGTGGGTGAACCTATGCTAATGCACTACCCTTACTAGGATAATACATACTTGTGATTAAACCCCTTTCAAGCATCCACAACTACAAGAAGGTAATTAAGATAAAATCTAATCACAACCTTAAACTCTGAGATCCTACGCTCCCTCATGCAATGGTTTCATAACATGGGTTCAGGTTTCTGTCGCTCCGGCAACCCCGCAGTTAGTAGCCAAATACACGATCCATTCCCCTAGGTCCATAAAGGCGAAGTATCATGTAGTCGATGTTCACATGATATCACTAGAAGAATAACACCACAACTTAAATATCATATCAATACATATTACTCACATAGCTCCACTACTAACACACGACTTCTCCCATGTCCTCGAGAACTAAACGAACTAATCACGGGACAACATATGTAACATGATCAGTGGGTATATAATGATGAATAACAATCTGGACATAAACCTTAATCCGATGGTTTCACTCAATAGCATCAAATACAACAAGTAATCAATACCGGGAGAGTTTCCCCTTCGAAATATGCGAGGTACAACCAAATAGTTACAGTGGGACGTGGTGGAGACGGCGGTGATGATGGTGCTGATGGTGGAGATGATGAGGATGATGATCACGATGAAGTCCAGCTCGATGGCGGTGGCGATGGCGACGATTTCCCCCTCCGGGAGGGAATTTCCCCCGGCAAATTCTTATCTGCTGGAGAGCTTTTCCCTCTCTGGTGTTTTCCGCCTCGTAGCGGTGGCAGAATATTTCTGAGAGCTGCCCCCCGATATCTTAGGTTTTCGTGGGGATGATGTATGCTAAAGGGCGGCGTCAAATGTGGGCCAGGGCGGCCATACATGCCTTAGGTGCGGCCAGGGTAGGGCCCGCGCCTGGGCATTGTATTGCCCAATGGTGGCCCCCCTCAGGTCCTCCTTGTGGCTATCTCCGTCATTCGGGAAAATAAGATCTTCGTGAAAGTTTCTGGAATTTTCTGATCTTCCGAAGTATGGTACCGTGATGACCACTTTTCCAGCAGAATTCCAGCTCTGGCAGCAAATCCGCTGAAAATCATCAAACATGCAAAAATAGATAAAATAACATAAGTACCATGTCTAAATATGAAATATATCAATAAATAACAGTATATTATAGTACAAAATAGTGATGCAAATTGGACGTATCATGAACCCCTACGACACCTGCATGGACGACCCCTTGGAACGAGGTAACTACAGTTTCCTTCCTTGTTGTTCCCCTTTCCTTTTTCAACTCTATTTTTGCTGGTTCCCTAGTAACTATTAGTGTCGATATGTAGGTAGAATGAGTATTGAGTTAATATTTGCGCCGATTTTATTCCATTTTGATTTGACCCCTTCTTGATTTATGCAAGTAATCATGGGATCTCAATCAGTTAAGATTTGGGGTTAAGATGTGGGGTTCGGCCGTTCGGTTAATTTATGCAAGTAATCATGTGATCTCAATCAGTTAAGATTTGGGGTTAAGATTTGGGGTTCAGCCGTTCGGTTAATTTATTCGGATCCGGAATTTGTTTCTTTGCCTATGATGAATTGATGTGTATAAATCTGTTGTGCATGAGCTTTGGTTCGCTAACCCCGTCCCTGTAGATATATATAATCGTGTTCAATCTAACTAAGGTTGCCTCTGTTTTTCCTAACTTTATTATCATGCACGTTACATCATCGTTGCAACTCATTCACTCATAGTTTCCGTTTGATATGGATCAGGTGTCTGGCAGCGACGAGGAGGATCAGCACACCAAGGCTCGGCAGGTGCTGCGGAGGCTGCAGGTCGGCTAGTTCGCCTCCTACTTCGCCAAAGGTGTCTACAAGTGCCCCTTCTGCAATAGGAGACTCGGCGGCACCGACTTCAACTACCTCCTCACGCATGCCGAGGACATCAAAAGGACCTTCCCCAAAGTCGGCGCGACAGTGAACATATACGCCTTCCGCGCCAAGCACAAGGCGCTCGAAATTCACCTCCGCAACTTCCAGCGGATGGAGATCGCCGCCGAGCGCATGCCTCCGATCAAGCCCAAGGTGCTCAAGATCAAGGGACAGGGGAGCAAGAACTGGAGGAGGAGCCATATGGAGTAGGCGGAGTCCAGGACGTGTGCTGCTGCTGCAAAGCAGCTTTTTATTTTATTGTTGTTAATATGTTGGTGTTGTGAAGAACCTAAAAACCTATTATTATGTTGGTGGTTGTATGCATGTTATTATCTATCCCTATTCTACTATACTTTGTTGGTCCTACTTTGTTTTCTCGAATTATTATGACGGTGTGAATTTATCGTACATTAGCATCTGTCACATCCCGAAATTTTCTAAATTTTGGAATGTAAAATAAAAATGTATTTAATGCTTGATTGTTTGAACTTGATTGAAAATTCACAAAGAATTAAAACTTTTGAAGTTATTTCAAAGTATTTTCCAAAATGTTGGTTTTAAAATACTTTTGGTTTCAAAGTATTTACAAAACCAAACATATCTCTTCCTTCAAGGTTTTCAAATGCTTAATGGATTTTTATTTTTGAGGAAAACAAAACCGAGAAATTTCTATTTGCAAAATATTGCCAAAGTAGCCATATAGGCCAAGTGCATATAATTATTAACCTATTTTTTCAAATGGATTTTAAATAGGTTCCTTATTTTCCTAAAAACATTATTTTGATTTCACAAATTTTAGAAACTTATTTCGTATACACATGTTAAGACTATCGCATATGACCATAATGGTATAATAGTAATAAAATGATATAAAATAATAATTTATAAAATTTAACTCTTTATGTTGTCCTATACTGAGCAAAATAATTTTTCAAATTTTATTTCACCCAAATCGGAGCTATAAAACATCTTCTGTAGCAGAAACAAGTGATAGAGAAAAAAGAAAAAAAAAATGATGACGTCATCGGTGAGGTCAGCACCATCTTCAATCTCAGTTTCAATAACGATGGTAACAGCCATGACCTTTCTAATTTGATTCCAGTCTTCCAGACGTTTTACTCCCTCAAATCACGCGCCGTTTGCTCCTAGTTAAAGCCCTCGACCTCCTCTCCATTTCCCCTATCTCATTTCCTCGAATCATGCCCCCAGGCTGCTCAATTTCGTCGCCGAAGTCCATCGCCCCACCACGGTATTTCATTGATTCCGGTGAGAAAACTCAACCCCGACGCTCTATTTTGGTACCAAAATTCTGCCCTTGTCCCGCCGCATCCACTGATACTCCCCAATTATTTTACGGTAGACCATATCGTCGAGAACGACCTCCACTGGATCTCGCCGGAGCCGCCGTCTCGGCCGAATAGGAACACGAACCCGAGGAGCACTGGGATGTCCAGGAGAGCACACAGGACCATCGACGCAGATCCGTCCCGTCGCACCTCGTCAACCCTTGCCCCGAGCAGGAGGACCGCCATCCAACGTCGAGCCGTCGTGGCCATACTCTCAGCACGCTCGAACAATACTACCACCTTCCGGTAATGGCTTCGTGCCTAGTCTGAAACATACAGTTTAGTTTACATATCCATCCTTGGTCGTCAGATCTTAATCCGAGCGTCCACGATAGCCCAATTAACTCACAGATCGATCAGATCGATCAGTCCGATTGTGCTAGCTAATCCCATATCAAAAACTTATAAATTTCACATCTTTAATTTTATAGTTTCATTTTAGATGATTTCTCTGAATTTAAGTTCGTAATTAAATCCTCTACAATTTTCGTGTAGAAAGTTTTGCCATCCAACCAACTTGTTCTGACAACTTTTCGTACACCATTAAATGTGTAGCCGCTTCAGTATAATTTTCTAAAATTCATATCTTGAGTTTTACAAGTCGGATTTCGACAAACTTTATACCGTTGTAATTAGTAAATCGCATAGATCATTTTAGATATTTTGTGTGGCAGTTTCGCCCACTTTATTTACGCGGTACCTCTTTCATCCGCAACATCGTCTATAAAATAATTTCTACAAACTTTTTCCGAGAGATTCTTTTGGCGATACGCTTGTAATGCAATTCTCTACAACTTTAGTATAGAAAGTTCTTCCAACCAAAAAAACTTCTTCTAATAACTTTTCGCAAAAAGTGTAGTCCTATAACTGGTTTCGGCATAGTTCCTTTAGCTAAAATGATCCCTATGATCATACCCTTCTTCCAGGATCATATAATTCTTTATCATGCTCACGGATAATGCATAGCTTACCTTTAGTTGTCTAGTTCATATTATTCAAATAACAATTGAGTTATTTGAGTAACTGGTAACAAATCTTAGTTATAGATTTTTCCTATGTGCAATTGTTATGTTGATTCACTCTACTACATAGCACATGTTTTTGAACCCTTGATATCCATTAACAACTTTGATGCAGCGACCATCATATTTTAAATACCATTCGTATATATTCAATCTTATTTCCCACTTAAACTTACTGGCTTATATTGAACTATTCAATTTACAAATGAGTTAATTGAGTAATTCAATATATCACAAATCCATACCCAAGCCTATGTGTAATTTACACTATTTGGAGTAGTTGTTGTCACACTTATCCAATAGTATTGTTGTTGCACTATTTGTCGCTTATGTGATTCAATTCATATGAGCCGTTCCAAATTGTTTTCATGCTTTTGTAAAGCATAAAGTTTTCTTCAATTATATCTTGGACATTACTTTCTAATCATGTGAATTGTCATCCAAAGTCTCACCACCATATTTTGCAAGCCAAACCTAATGCCACACCTTAGTACCATAGAGCGATTTCTGATTGTGGTCTTGTTTGATTTTGTTGTTGTTATTGAATGGTGTGTTTATGTTGTGCTATATTTTATCTTATAGTTCGTGCGAAGAGCGACATGTTTCCTTGAGAGAAGTGAACGATCTTCAATTACCAAAAAGGCAAGTGACATTCAAGTCCTACTTATTTTATATTATGCATTAGAGTTTTTGAGTAGTATATGCATGTTGTTTTCAAAAGTGAATTATATATGCTATGCTTAGCAAACCTAGTAGTGTGTAGCCGCTCTCAACATCCCTGCTAGGATGCTTTATTTTGCTTTGCAACATCAAATGCCAATGTTGTTTCATTACTTGGTTGTGAGTGTTTAAAATTTTGAAAGTTAACAACCTTAATGAAACACTTGGGTGGAATTGGAGTGGCTTGGATTATGTTGAGTGGCTACTCGGGGCTACATACCTGGCGGATTTAACCATTGTATGTGGTGGTGACCCGAGGGTTAGTACACTTGTGGTTTGCCACCCAGGAACAAAGAGATTGCTATGTCTTCCATGTTTAGTGTACTTCCAGTGCAGCCTTATGATATTATGGGCTCTGTCTTGATTGAGTAAGATGTGAGGGTTCAACTTGTTGCAAGACATTGGCTGGTAGCAGAATTATAGGTGGGAACGAGTCTTGCATGTATGGTTTCTCTCTCCTTCTGAAAGGTCTCGTCTCATTCTTCTCCCTGGGTAGAATGGGTCGTAAGGTGAAAGTGCACAATCTCTGCAAAGTTAAAAACTAAGATCTTAGCCGTGTCCCCGGTTATGAACAATTTGAGTCTCTAGACAAGGATGTACGGAATAATCTCATCACCTTTTCTCAATGCTTAAAATTTGTTTAGAAACAATCTCAGGACTGAATTTTCTCAGGGCTACATACCTGGCGGTGTCACCATTGTATGTGGTGGTGACCTGAGAATTATCCCGATCGAGTGGCCCTGATACGTCCAATTTGCATCACTATTTTATATCATAATTTGCTGTTATTCATTGATATATTTCATATTTGGAGATGATATTTACGTTATTTCATCTATTTTGCATGATTCATGATTATTGGAGGATCGCGCACCGGAGCCAGGATTCTGCTGGAAAAAGCACCGTCAGAATGCAATATTTCGGAAGATCAACAATTGACGAAAGTTATATGAAAAATCCTATTTTTCCAGAAGAGGACGAGAGCCAGAAGGAGGAGCCGAGGAGGGCCACCATGGGCCCCCCTCACAGGCCGGCGCGGGCCCTGCCCTGGCTGCGCCACCATGTGGGGAGGGGGCCCACAGCCCCCTCTGGCCTCCTCTCCTTCGTGTATTTCTTCGTCCCGAAAACCTAAGCTCAGGGGGATAAGTCGCGAAGAGTCACAGCCGCCTCTGCGGGGCAGAGAACACCAGAGAGAAAAGAGCTCTCCGGCAGGCTGAGATCCGCCGGGGAAATTCCCTCCCGGAGGGGGAAATCGACACCATCGTCACCGCCATCGAGCTGGACATCATCTCCATCACCATCATCATCATCTCCATCATCATCACCACCGTCTCCACCGCTGCACATCGTCACCGCTGTAACAATTTGGGTTTGATCTTGATTGTTTGATAGGGGAAACTCTCCCGGTATTGATTTCTACTTGTTATTGATGCTATTGAGTGAAACCGTTGAACCAAGGTTTATGTTCAGATTGTTATTCATCATCATATCACCTCTGATCATTTTCCATATGATGTCTCGTGAGTAGTTCATTTAGTTCTTGAGGACATGGGTGAAGTCTAAATGTTAGTAGTGAAGTATGGTTGAGTAATATTCAATGTTATGATATTTAAGTTGTGGTGTTATTCTTCTAGTGGTGTCGTGTGAACGTCGACTACACGACACTTCACCTTTATGGGCCTAGGGGAATGCATCTTGTACTCGTTTGCCAATTGCGGGGTTGCCGGAGTGACAGAAACCTAAACCCCCGTTGGTATATCGATGCAAGAGGGATAGCAGGATCTCAGAGTTTAAGGCTGTGGTTAGATTTATCTTAATTACTTTCTTGTAGTTGCGGATGCTTGCAAGGGGTATAATCACAAGTATGTATTAGTCCTAGGAAGGGCGGTACATTAGCATAGGTTCACCCACACAACACTTATCAAAACAATGAAGATTAATTAGCCGTATGTAGCGAAAGCACTAGACTAAAATCCCGTGTGTCCTCGAGAACGTTTGGTCATTATAAGTAAACAAACCGGCTTGTCCTTTGTGCTAAAAAGGATTGGGCCACTCGCTGCAATTGTTACTCTCGCACTTTACTTACTCGTACTTTAATCAACTGCTACATCAAAACCCCCTGAATACTTGTCTGTGAGCATTTACAGTGAATCCTTCATCGAAACTGCTTGTCAACACCTTCTGCTCCTCGTTGGGATCGACATTCTTACTTATCGAAGATATTACGATACACCCCCTATACTTGTGGGTTATCAAGACTATTTTCTGGCGCTGTTGCCGGGGAGTGAAGCGCTATTGGTAAGTGGAATTGGTAAGGGAAGTTTCTACTGTTTGTGGTGATTTTATTTCTGCCTGCTGCCATAATTCATTATGGAGAGATCTTCTCTTGAGTTTTTATTTGGAAAATCTACTACTACTGCAAAGGTAGTGGATGAGGTGCCAGGTGAGGAAGAGATACCATACAAAATACCTATGAAAATTATTGAACGTGTAGTGGATAACCGTTATACGGGGGATGGAACTGTCCACCCTGGAGATCATTTACTGTTCTTGTATGAATTATGCGGTTTATTCAAGTGTGCAGGTATTTCTATGGATGAAGTGAGGAAGAAGCTATTCTCTATATCGCTGTCTGGTAAAGCGGCGCATTGGTATAAATTACTGGATAATGGGGATTCTCTTGAATGGAATGATATTGTGCCCCGGTTTTATTCTAAGTTCTATCCTCCAAGTGAAATTCACAAGGATCGGAACCGCATATATAATTTTTGGCCTCATGATGGAGAGAGTATTGCCCAAGCGTGGGGGAGATTGAAGTCTTTAATGCTCAAATGCCCCATTCATGAGCTTCCTGGTAATATTATTATTGATAATTTCTATGCAAGACTTTCTTTTCAAGACAAGACCTTGCTGGATACTTCTTGTTCTTGATCATTCACGCGCAACAAAGAAGAGTTTAAAAGGGACCTTCTTAATCGGATCCAGGAAAATACTGAAGGATGGGAGAACGACAAAGATAGAGAATCAGGTATAAATTATGATTATAAATGCATTGAAACTTTTATGGATACTGATAAATTTCGTAATATGAGTGCTACTTATGGTCTTGATTCTCAAGTTGCTGCAAATCTTTATAAAGCTTTTGCCTCTCATTATAAATTGCCTAAGAAGAACTTTGATAAGTATCATGAACCATATAAAGATAAAATTGATTCATCTATTAATAAATGCGTTGTAGTTGAAACTGTTGATCATGTTATTCCTGAAGCTTATATTGAAAAAACTCCTTTCCCTACTAAAATGAAGGAGTACTCTGTTATAAATAGTGCGGTTCATAAAAGTGAAAAGAAACCTATAGAACCTGAAGAACAAATAAAAGTTGAACCTGTTGTTGCAATAGTTAAAGATCTTGTGACTGAAAATGTGGAGGATGGTCATATTATTTTCTGTGAAGATGCTTCTAATATCGTTTCACATCCTAATAAGTCTAAGGAAGCTAGTGTTCCTATGTTATCTGTTAGAATTGGAGATCATTGTTATTATGGTTTATGTGATATTGGTGCAAGTATTAGTGCTATTCCTTATGAGCTTTACACGGAGATTATGCACGAAATTTGTTCTTGTGAACTTGAAGATATTGATGTGGTTATTCGGCTGGCTAATAGAGAAACTATCTCTCCAATTGGTATTGTTCGAGATGTGGAAGTTCTATGTGGTAAGATTAAATATCCTGCTGACTTTTTGGTACTTGGTTCTGCTGCTAGTAAATATTGTCCTATCATTTTTGGTAGACCTTTTCTAAATACTTGTGGAGCTATTATAGATTGCAAGAAAGAGAAAATTTTGACTAAATTTGCTGGTGAATCTTATGAGTTTAACTTCTCTAAATTTACCAAAACTCCTTATAAAGCTGATTTGCCTAATAATGATTTTAGAGTTGAACAGTGTGCATCTGTTGTTCTTCCTCCTAATAATCCTTTGCAGCAACATTTGGAGAATAGTGAGAGTGAAGTTTTTAGGGAAGAAAGAGATGAGCTTGATGAAATTTTCCTTCGTCAACCTATTCTTAAGCATGATTTACCAGCAGAAGATCTGGGTACAACACCACCACCAAAGAAAGATCCTATCTTTGATTTAAAACCGTTGCCTGATAATCTTAAATATGCTCATATTGATGATAAGAAAATATATCCTGTTATTATTAGTTCTAAGCTTACAGAGTTTGAAGAAGAAAGGTTATTGGAAATATTGAAGAAACACCGAGGTGCTATTGGCTACACTCTTGATGACTTGAAGGGGATTTCTCCCTCTATTTGCCAACATGCCATTAATATGGAAGATGATGCGAAGCCCGTTGTTGAACCTCAGGGTCGTCTAATTCCTAAGATGAAGGATGTGGTAAGAAATGAGGTATTAAGACTTCTTGAAGCTGGTATTATATATCCTATTGCTGATAGTAGATGGGTTAGTCATGTGCATTGTGTTCCTAAGAAAGGAGGAATGACTGTTGTGCCTAATGATAATGATGAGCTCATACCTCAAAGAGTAGTTGTAGGGTATAGAATGTGCATTGATTATCGAAAAGTTAATAAGGTTACTAAGAAAGATCATTACCCTTTGCCTTTTATTACTCAAATGTTAGAAAGGTTATCTAAAAATACTCATTTTTGCTTTCTTGATGGTTATTCTGGGTTTTCACAAATTGCTGTTAAAACTAAGGATCAAGAGAAAACCACTTTCACTTGTCCCTATGGAACTTATGCTTATAGACGTATGCCTTTTGGTTTATGTAATGCCCCTGCTACTTTTCAAAGGTGCATGTCTGCCATTTTTCATGGCTTTTGCGAGAGTATTGTAGAGGTATTCATGGATGATTTTTCTGTCTATGGGAATTCTTTTGATAATTGCTTGCGGAACCTTGATAAAGTTTTGCAGAGATGTGAAGAAACTAACCTTGTTCTTAATTGGGAGAAATGCCACTTTATGGTTAATGAAGGAATTGTATTGGGACATAAAATTTCCGAGAGAGGTATTGAAGTTGATAGAGCTAAAGTTGAAGCAATTGAGAAGATGCCGTACCCTAGGGATGTTAAAGGTATTCGTAGTGTTCTTGGTCATGCTGGGTTTTATAGGAGGTTTATTAAAGACTTCTCCAAGATTTCAAAGCCTCTTACTAATCTTCTTCAAAAAGATGTACCTTTTGTTTTTGATGATGATTGTAAGGAAGCTTTTGAAACTCTAAAGAAAGCCTTAACAACTGCTCCTATAGTTGAACCTCCTGATTGGAACTTACCTTTTGAAATTATGTGTGATGCTAGTGATTTTGCTGTAGGCGCTGTTCTTCGACAGCGAGTAAATAAAAAATTGAATGTCATTCATTATGCTAGCAAAACTCTTGATGCTGCTCAAAGAAATTATGCTACTACTGAAAAAGAATTGTTAGCTATAGTCTTTGCTTGTGATAAGTTTAGATCTTATATTGTTGATTCAAAAGTTACAATTCATACTGATCATGCTGCAATTAGATACCTTATGCAAAAGAAAGATGCTAAGCCAAGGCTTATTAGATGGGTACTTCTGTTGCAAGAATTTGATTTACATATTGTAGATAGGAAAGGTGTTGATAATCCTGTTGCTGATAACTTGTCTAGATTGGAAAACATTGCTTATGATCCTGTTCCTGTTAATGATAGTTTTCCAAATGAACAATTGGCTGTAATAAAGGTGAGCTCGCGAGACAGTCCTTGGTATGCTGATTATGCTAACTTTATTGTTTCCAAGTACTTGCCTCCAACCTTTTCAGCTCAGCAAAGGAGGAAATTCTTTTATGACTTGAGGCATTATTTCTGGGATGACCCACACTTATATAAAGAAGGAGTGGATGGTATTCTGCGAAGATGTGTTCCCGAATATGAACAGCAAGAGATATTGAGTAAATGTCATGGTAGTGCTTATGGAGGACATCACGCCGGAGATAGAACCGCGCAAAAGGTTCTACAATCAGGTTTTTATTGGCCAACTCTCTTCAAGGATGCAAGGAAGTTTATTTTATCTTGTGATGAATGTCAAAGGGTTGGTAATATCTCCAGACGCAATGAAATGCCTATGAATTATACTCTTTTATTGAACCGTTCGATTGTTGGGGATTTGACTTCATGGGACCTTTTCCCTCTTCAGAAGGTAACACTCATATACTTGTTGCTGTTGATTATGTTACTAAATGGGTGGAAGCCATACCTACAAAAAGTGCCGATGGTGAGACCTCTTTGAGAATGCTTTTAGATATTATTTTTCCTAGATTTGGAGTTCCTAGATATATTATGACTGATGGAGGTTCTCATTTTATTCATGGTTGTTATAGAAAAACTCTTGCTAAATATGGTATTAATCATAGAATTGCTTCCGCTTATCATCCTCAAACTAGTGGGCAAGTAGAATTATCAAATAGAGAAATTAAATCTATCTTGCAAAAGACTGTTAATAAAACTAGAAAGAATTGGGCTAGTAAATTAAAGGAAGCACTATGGGCTTATAGAACTGCTTATAAAAATCCCATGGGTATGTCACTTTATAAAATGGTTTATGGAAAAGCTTGTCATTCACCTTTAGAACTAGAGCACAAAGCTTATTGGGCTGTTAGAGAACTAAATAAAGATCCTAAACTAGCCGGTAAGAAAAGATTGCTACAATTGAGTTCTCTAGATGAATGGAGAAGTGAAGCTTATGAAAATGCTAAACTCTTTAAAGAGAAAGTTAAGAAATGGCATGATAGAAGGATTATCAAAAGAGAATTTAATATTGGGGATAAAGTCCTATTGTATCGGTCTCGTCTCAGATTCTTTGCAGGGAAATTACTCTCGAAATGGGAAGGACCATATGTTGTTGAGGAGGTGTATCGTTCAGGAGCAATTAAAATTAGCTCTCTCCAAGGCAATGCCACACAAGTGGTGAATGGACAAAGACTCAAGCATTATATCTCAGGTGACTCTTATAATGTGGATGTTGATGTCATTCGAGTGGAAACACCGGAGGCTTTTATCAAAGGTCAAATTGACAGTCCGCCAGAACTCAACTTTGAATAGGTAACAGTACTGGTAATAAAAGGTTCGCGATTTACTTTCCGAACAATATTTTTGGTATTTTTGGAAAATATGAAAAATTACGAGATCGAAACGGAGTGGAGGAGACGCACGAGGCGTGCCCCCATAGGCCGGCGCGGGCCCCAGCCAGGCCGCGCCGCCCTATGAGCTGGCCGCCTCGTTGCCCCTCTCCGACTCTGGTTCGACCTGGTACTTTCCTTTTGATGTGAAAATTCCTGCTATATAATCCCCCGGACCCCTGGAGGTCCGTATATCGTTTTCTCGACGTATTTTTGTTTCGAGCTGTTTCTGCCAGGATTTGTTCTCAATCTAGGAGCACCATGGCCTCCAACAACAAGGGCAAGGGGCTTTCGGAGGAAGAAGTGAAAAGGGTTTCATCAAAACAAGAGCAACAAGCCGTTGGGAGTAAGCAAATCTTGGTGGGATCGGTTGACACTCGACGATTTTTTTCTCATAATTTGCAGGGACCCTTACCACCTGCTCTTAGCCTCGACTCTTTCCCTGTGTTGGAAGAAGCTTTACGTACTACCGATGAGTTTTGTGATCAATACCGGGCTCTAAGAAGAGAGGTGGAGATACTCCAGGAGGAGAATTACCGACTCCGTAGAATGCTGGAATATTACTCGATTCCCATCACAAGGTCGCCACCGCCAACTTCAGATAACAATGAATCTCTTCGAGTCTTAGTGCAGAATTGCCAAACTGAGAAACTGAAGCTGAAGGAGATCTGTAAGAAGCGCGGGAGGAATTCATCACCACCATCACCGAAGGAGTAATTCATCATCGGTATTGGCATCCCCTTGGTTTGTTCCAAGCTTGGGGGAGTGCCGTGGTATCACATCATCACTACCTTTTACTCTTTACTATCAAGTAGTGTCATATCATGAGTAGGGAAGTTATCATATAAGATGGGTTGCAGTGTGGAAGTATCTCTCCTTTAGTTGGTTGTCTATGTATCCCTTAGTGTGAGTTATCGTTATGGAATATTAATGAGAAGTCTTATCATTTACATATTGCACATCTTATTTTAGTTTGCAATCCTTATTATATGATTAATCTTGTTATTAGTATTGGTATCACTTTGGGAGCATTGAATAAATCTATTTGGTTTTGGCAAACTTAGCATTGGTCAGTAGCAATAACACTTTAAGGTTTAAGTAGAAAAGAGAAATACATGTAGTTGTTTCATTGTCTTCTTTTCTTGTTAGCTCATAGCTTATTATTGTGAAGTCAAAACTGTTTGTGCTTACAAGGAAGATGCATGATTGTTTCTATCACATGTATATTTGTTTGTTTCTTTCGACTCTTATGCTTGCTAATTAACCTTGCTAGCCAAAGACCTGTACTGAGAGGGAATACTTCTCGTGCATCCAAACCTTAACCTAAACCTATGCCATTTGTGTCCACCATAACTACCTACTACATGGTATTTCCTGCCATTCCAAGTAAATACTTCGTGTGCTACCTTTAAATAATTCAAAATTTATTATCTCTTATTTCTGTCAATGTTTTATAGCTCATGAGGAAGTATGTGGTGTTTTATCTTTCAACCTTGTTGGGCAACTTTCACTAATGGACTAGTGGCTTCATCCACTTATCCAATAACTCTGCAAAAAGAGCTGGCAATGGGATTCCCAGTCCCAAATTAATTAACCTAAATAGGCACTCCTCCATGGCATGTGATTCTTGGACGGCACCCGAAGGATTCGGTTAGCCATGGCTTGAGAAAGCAAAGGTGGGGAGGAGTGTCCTCATAATAAAACTAAAATAAAAAGGCACTCCTTCATGGTATGAGATTGCTGGCAGGCACCCGAGGATTCGGTTAGCCATGGTTTGTGAAAGAAAGGTTGGAAGGAGTGCCACACAAAAATAAAAATAAAATGGGAGCCGCTCTTCGAAGGTTTGTCTGGCAAGGGGGTTAGAGTACCCGCTACCAGTCGTTGACAACAACAAACACCTCTCAAAATGTTACTTTCATTATCTTTATATGATTTCAAAACTGAAAAAGCTCTAGCACATGATTTAATCCCTGCTTCCCTCTGCGAAGGGTCTGTCTTTTATTTTATGTTGAGTCAGTAAACCTATTTCCCTCCATATTAAGCAAGAATTTGAGTTGTTGTGATCAAACCATCTATATTGTGATTTACTTCATCATGTCTTTTACTCTTTCTTGTTTAGTACAAGTTTTATCCGAATGAATATAGCTTTGAAAGTTATCAATGATTATGAGAAGATTATTATGATTGAGTATGCAAGTTGTGCCATATAAACTTTAACATAAGAGCGCTGCTCGATAGATAAGTATAACCTGTTAATTGTTCTCTGACCAAGAACGAAGTTTGCCATCACCAACTATGATTTCTTATGCACCTTTATTTGTGATTACCTTATACTTGTTCCAAGTTGAATTATATGAGGAAGTTGTTTACTAGAATGTCTTGTGTGAATGAATATGATGCTTCTTGTCCGTATTTTATTTATCGACTCTTCACTCTATAAACATGTGGTCCTGTCTACCGAGTTCAGTTTCGCTTGGGGACAAGCGAAGTCTAAGCTTGGGGGGAGTTGATACGTCCAATTTGCATCACTATTTTATATCATAATTTGCTGTTATTCATTAATATATTTCATATTTGGAGATGATATTTACGTTATTTTCATCTATTTTGCATGATTCATGATTATTGGAGGATCGAGCACTGGAGCCAGGATTCTGCTGGAAAAAGCACCGTCAGAATGCAATATTTCGGAAGACCAACAATTGACGAAAGTTATATGAAAAATCCTATTTTTCCAGAAGAGGACGAGAGCCAGAAGGAGGAGCCGAGGAGGGCCACCATGGGCCCCCCTCACAGGCCAGCGCAGGCCCTGCCCTGGCCGTGCCGCCATGTGGGGAGGGGGCCCACAGCCCCCTCTGGCCTCCTCTCCTTCGCGTATTTCTTCGTCTCGAAAACCTAAGCTCAGGGGGATAAGTGTCAACACCCGGATTTTTAAGTCCGGATGCCTATTATGTCATACATCGCAATCCCAGGAATATTGTTATTGCGAGGCATAATAGTTCAGTATAACAGTCATCATTCATTACAAACCATAAGGTCTTACAAATTGGAATCACATGATCCATATTACACGAATAGTTGATCTATCGATCAACGAACAAACACAAGTTCATAGCGGAAGCGTAAGATACAAGGACTCTCTAGTCCACAGGCTAACGCTTGACGTCGGAAGACTCCTAGTTGTCGTAGGCGTCCTGCTGGTCATCTCCTTGTTCATCTTCATACTCTGGCCATTTGAATAGCCAGGGACAAAGCCGTGAGTACTTCAAGTACTCGCAAACTAATACTAATGTAAGTTATAGACATTCTAGTAAGGTTTGCTAAGCTCTAGTTTATTTGCATAAAGCCAATTTTAGTTCACAAGTATTTGAGAAAAGCTTATTCAAGTGCTAACTAACTCAAGTGGGAACATTAGTGTCATTCCCACCATTCAAGTGGTGATTTCAATTCAATTCACCACAAGTCATTTCACCATCTTCTTTCAACATCATTTTCAAAGATATGACATCGGAAACTGTATGGCCTTTCCAACCGTCCGTAACCGTGTACGCGGCTATTCGAATAGATTTACACTCTGCAGAGGTTGCACACTTGTGCCACAACATTTGATTTCATCCGTCGGGATTACCCCGAATCATCATAACACAGTACGCGGATCATCAACCATAACCTTTCACTTACAAATCCTAGTATGAGCACCTCTCCCCATGAGCTTGGCGTCCCAGTGAAGACCAACTGTCAACCTGGGAACTGCACAGGGCTTGACCGTACAATTCACCTCAATTTCACATCATTTCTCAACAACGCAGCCAGCCTCAAGCGTAACCCCTATGACGTGTGTTCAGAGGGAACCCATACTAAGATGCATAAACTTCCAGTTAAGCCCTACCCATAATCAGGTATTGTGGGGGTACTTACTAATTGGAAAGGTATCGCATTCAAACCAACATCATGTTTATCAAAAATCACCATCTTCTCTTTGTCATATTCACCTTCAAAAATCATTCAATGGAATGCATCATCATTCCAAGGTTTCAAATTCATTTCAAGTCACATTGTTCCCATCTAGAGTAGTCAAGTTTTATTCATTAGCACTAGCTCTAAATCATGAGGGGTGCTATCTTGCTTTGCTTGATGGAGGCTAACTTTACTACTCTAGTAAACTTCCTTACTTTGACCAAAGTTAACTATAAAGGTAACTTCTTGAGAAAACAAGTAAAAACTTGTAATGTATAAACTTGGGATAGGCTTATGTAAGAAAAGGTAAGATTCATGGTGCCTTGCCCCAAGGGGCTTTGCACTTTGCAAGAATATTAGCTTGCCTTGGTAGTTCTCAAAATTCTCCTCCTCCTCCTCTTGGTAGCAACCTTCTTCTTCAGTGTACTCTCCGGTGCTAGCGTCTAAATTTGAATACGAGTATAATTACTCACTAAATCAATGGCTATTCCATGTATCACATATAAACACACAAACTATTCTATGCACACACATAATCTAATTAGGGTGCATGGGTTGTGTTGTTTGAGGAGAATTTACTTCTTTTTATTTAATATGTAAATGATAGTTTCCATAGGGTTCTTGAGAAATAATTTCCTCTCATTGAAATCTTCTTAAGATTTAATTTCTCAAACAATCATATATGAACTTATATTGACCTAAGTCAAACATTCATCATTATCATTTGAGAAAATGATTTAAATGAGGTAGACCACCTCATACTATTTAATAGGGCTACATATGATTTAAATCTCCAAGTAATTCATATAAGTGAGTTTGGCCAGGGGTCCAAACATCACATGAATTCATGTGAGACAAGGTTTAAATGAAGTATAAGACTTCATATCATTTACTTAATAGTTTTGGACAATATCAACTACATAAACTAGCCATATTGTCCATTAATTAAACTAGGGCATGATCATGCAAAGTGACCACACCATTTTATTGCATAAACAATTAGTGTAAGTCAAATGTGAGCTATTAGAGTTGGAATGAACTTAATATCTATTTTGGTTGATTTTTAATAATTGTTAGAATAGGGCAAAGTCATTGTCTTCTTCTTTTTATCAGATTAATTCTACAACTAGTCTGGTCATGGGACCAGTGGCATTCTGTAGATCTTTTCCATAGCTTTCCAACCATATAAAATTCATTGAATTTGGTTAAGCCAATTTGAATCTATTCCATTTCAAAGTTTGGGCAGTATTGAAATTATTTGGATTTGTTTAAATGAAGTTTGAACTAAAAAGGCCGGCGGGAAACTAAACTGGGCCGAAATTCAAATTAAACGGCCTGCCCAGCCCACCACGGTCCACAGACGCGTGGGCTGCCTGACAGGGTGGGGTCCTCCTGTCAGCGGCTTAACAAACCCGAAACGGTATGTTTAAACCTGGCGCGTTGGATTAGAACGCAGATCGACGGTCGAGGTTCATCGTCGTCTCCGACGAGAACCTGACGTGCTGGCGGCGAGCCTAGGGGGTCGGAGAGCTCACCGTGGCTCCAGCAAGGCTTGGCAGTGTGCGCGGTGAAGTTGTAGACGACGGCGAAGCTCCTGGTACCGGCGGCTCGTCCTGGGGTGGCTCCAATCGACGGCGGCGTCCACCAGGTACTGGCGGCTCCGATCTCCAAATTGGAGCAGCTCCGGCGAGAATCGAGCGAGTGGTGTGTTGGTTGAGAAGCAGTGAGAGGTGGAGAGCAAGGTGGTGTCCTCAGATCGACGAGGGGAGGTCTCCTTTTTTAGGCGCGCGAGGGTGCTGCGGGGCAGTGAGGTGGTCGACCATGGCGCGGCTTCTCCGGCGAGCTAGCGAGCTAGGCGAGGGCGTGGCGCTGTTCTGCGGTTCCTGGCGAAGCGTTTGGCGGCGACAGCGTGGTCGGGCGGTGGCTAGGTTGGTCGCATTGTTTCCATGTCTGCCGCGTCTGCGGCGGATCGGGGTCTCCTTCTCCGGCGACGGCGGGCACGGGTCGTGGTCGCGAGCATGTCTGGCGCGTCCGCGGTGGCACGGTGATGCTCAACGTGCTCGAAGGGGGTCCAGGGCTCGCGTGAGGGCGTGGGATGGCGCGTGTCCAGGGCGCGTCTGTGGCGCGCCACGCGCGACACGAGCGGCATACTGGCCGCCATGGGCGCGAGCTGGTCTGGCGCGTCCAGTGCTCCTCCTCGACAATGTCTGTTGCTAGGTGGCGTAGGAGGTGAGGTGGCGTCGTTTGGGCACAGTGGCCGTGGCTGAGGAAGAAGAGAGAGGGGTGGAGCTCGACGTGTGGAGCATGGCCGGCATGGCCATGTCCATGTCTTGTTAGCCCTCTCCTAGGGTTTCTATTTAGCATTGAATGGTTTAGAGAGAACCAGGGGACCATTTGGTGTAGGTTTGATGTAGATTAGATGGGTAGATCACTATAGCAAATAGTGTCAAATAGTCACATAGATGCCATTTTTGATTTTTGTCCCAAATTTGATTTAATTCAAATGGTGGCAAGTTTTGAATTGTGAGTGTCTCATTGAGTTAGAAATGATCAGAGGTGATGGAGTGTGGTGGTGGAATTGTTAAATTCAAAGTTTTGCAAATTTGGCAAAGTGTGAGATTGTTGCATATGTTAAAATGTTGCAACTTTGGATGAGCATAGCTAATGATCAAGAAAGAATTTGGCATGGTGATCTTTACATAAAGTGTTCACCTTGATGTTGACTTGGATATGATGCAAAGAGTTAGCAAGGTTTGGTTTGAGAAAATTGAATTGCAATGGCTCAAAGTAGTGATCAGACTATAATTGGCAGTTTTGACCATTATCATATGTGAGCAAGTTTTGTATTTGAAATTCATTTGATTTGTGATTCTTTGATTCCAAAAGTTGTAATAAGTGTTTAGTAACATTATTCAACTAATGGTGAAGACCAAATTGGTCTAGGGTCAAAATTTATAAAAATGCCATAGGGCATATGTGAGGTTTTTTTTTTAGGGTTTTGCATTTATTTGATTTTCTTACTCTTTGTGATTTAATTGGTTTGTGATCTTCTCATGATCACATTAGGGTTTTAGGGTTTAGCTTATACACCTAATAACAATCATCATGGCATATCAATCAAATGCACAAGTCCTATGCATGGCACTATATGCAATTTAAAAAGTTTTTGTTGGTTTGAAATTTTGCTCTCTGGAATTCTTCTAACTTCCTTTTATTGAAATTTGGGATGTTACAAACCCTTCCCCCTTACAAAAGATCTCGTCCCGAGATCGAATAGAAAGTTAGGTACTAAAGAGATCTGGGTACTCCTTCTTCATGAAGTCTTCGCGTTCCCATGTGGCTTCATCCTCGGTATGATTGCTCCATTGTATCTTCAGAAACTTGATGCTTCGGCTGCGGGTGGTTCGGTAAGCTTCCTCTAGGATGCGAATCGGCACTTCGCGGTAAGTCAAGTCCTTGTTGATATCCACCGATCGGTGATCGATGTTCTTGAACACTTCGGTCTTCTCAGGGACTTCAAGGCACTTCCGGAGGGGTGAGATATGAAACACGTCGTGCACAGCCGACATTTCTTCGGACAACTCTAGTTGATAAGATACTTCACCTCGGCGGCTGAGGACTTTGAAAGGTCCGACATATCGGGATGTGAGCTTTCCTTTCAGTTGAAACCTTTGCATTCCTTTCAAGGGGGATACCTTGAGATAGACGAAGTCTCCGATCTCGAAGGTCATCTCCCGACGTCTCTTGTCGGCGTAGCTCTTCTGCCTTGATTGCGCCGTCTTGAGGTACTCTCGAATCTTGTGTACCTTCTCTTCGGCTTCACGAAGAACATCCGGGCCAAAGACTTGGCTTTCTCCGACTTCCGACCAATTCAGGGGGGTACGGCACTTCCTTCCGTACAAGGCTTCAAAGGGGGCCATCTGCAGGCTAGCTTGGTAGCTGTTGTTGTAAGAGAATTCTGCGTAAGGTAAGCAGTCTTCCCACTTGGATCCGTATTCCAGTACACATTCTCTTAGCATGTCCTCCAGTATCTGGTTGACTCTCTCAGTCTGTCCGTCGGTCTGAGGGTGATAGGCGGTGCTGAAATTTAGACGGGTTCCTAGTCCTTCGTGCACTTTCTGCCAGAATCTTGAGGTGAACTGTGATCCTCTATCTGACACTATCGATTTCGGGGTTCCGTGCAGGGCGACTATTCTGGAGATGTATAGTTCAGCTAATTTTGGGCCTCGGTAAGTGGTTTTGACGGCGATGAAATGGGCGACTTTGGTCAATCTATCAACAACTACCCATATTGAATCATTGCCTTTGCTGGATTTGGGAAGTCCGGTGATAAAGTCCATTCCTACGGAGTCCCATTTCCATTCTGGAATCTGGAGTGGCTGTAACAGTCCGGTGGGTCGTTGATATTCTGCCTTGACTCTCTGACAGATGTCACACTTGGCGATGTAGCTGCCGATTTCTCTCTTCATTCCATGCCACAAGAATTGCTCCTTCAGGTCTTGATACATCTTGGTACCTCCGGGGTGGATTGAATAAAGGGTGTCATGGGCTTCTTGCAGGATGACTTGCTTCAAGTCTGAGTCCGATGGTACGCAGAGACGTTCTTTGTACCAAAGAACTCCGGCTTCGTCTACGGTGAATCCGGGGGCTTTTCCTGCGGCTATCTGCTTCTTGATTCCGTCAATGCTAGCGTTGTCTTTCTGGGCTTCCTTGATCTGACTAACCAAGGTGGGTTGCAGTTCTATGCTGGCTAGGAATCCTTCGCTAACAAGTTCTAATCTGAACTGTTCAAACTCTTGATGTAAGCTGGGCTGTTCGGTTGCGAGCATGGAGTTCAACTGGCACGGCAGTCGACTTAAAGCATCCGCTACCACATTGGCCTTGCCGGGGTGGTAGTGAATCTCCATGTCGTAATCCTTGATCAATTCGATCCATCTGCGTTGTCTCATGTTCAGCTCCTTCTGGGTGAATATGTATTTCAGGCTTTTGTGGTCGGAGTAGATCTCGCATCGATTACCCATGAGGTAATGACGCCAAACTTTCAAGGCTAAGACCACGGCTGCAAGCTCGAGGTCATGGGTTGGGTAGTTTTGTTCATGCTGCTTTAGCTGTCTTGAAAGATAGGATACAACCTTGCCTTCTTGCATAAGCACACATCCAAGACCAGTCTTGGAGGCGTCGCAATATACGTCAAAGGGCTTTGCGATATCGGGCATGATCAGGATTGGGGCAATTGTCAGTCTACTCTTGAGCTGTTGAAAGCTCTCTTCACATTTGTCGGTCCACTCAAACTTCCTGTCCTTCTTCAGCAATTGGGTCATTGGTCGAGCGATGCTCGAAAAACCTTCTACAAATCTGCGGTAATATCCGGCTAATCCAAGAAAAGCGCGGACCTCGGTTTGGGTGGTTGGGGCTTGATGACCCACAAGTATAGGGGGTGTATCGTAGTATCTTCGATAAGTAAGAATGTCGATCCCAACGAGGAGCAGAAGGTGTTGACAAGCAGTTTCGATGAAGGATTCACTGTAAATGCTCACAGACAAGTATTCAGGGGGGTTTGATGTAACAGTTGAATAAAGTACGAGTATGTAAAGTGCGAGAGTAATAATTGCAGCGAGTGGCCCAATCCTTTTTAGCACAAAGGACAAGCCGGTTTGTTTACTTATAATGACCAAACGTTCTCGAGGACACACGGGATTTTAGTCTAGTGCTTTCGCTACATACGGCTAAATAATCTTCATTGTTGTGATAAGTGTTGTGTGGGTGAACCTATGCTAATGTACCGCCCTTCCTAGGACTAATACATACTTGTGATTATACCCCTTGCAAGCATCCGCAACTACAAGAAAGTAATTAAGAATTAAATCTAACCACAGCCTTAAACTCTGAGATCCTGCGATCCCTCCTGCATCGATATACCAACGGGGGTTTAGGTTTCTGTCACTCCGGCAACCCCGCAATTGGCAAACGAGTACAAGATGCATTCCCCTAGGCCCATAAATGGTGAAGTGTCATGTAGTCGACGTTCACATGACACCACTAGAAGAATAACACCACAACTTAAATATCACACCATTGAATATTACTCAACCATAGTTCACTACTAACATTTAGACTTCACCCATGTCCTCAAGAACTAAACGAACTACTCACAAGACATCATACGGAACATGATCAGAGGTGATATGATGATGAATAACAATCTGAACATAAACTTGGTTCAATGGTTTCACTCAATAGCATCAACAACAAGTAGGAATCGATACCGGGAGAGTTTCCCCTATCAAACAATCAAGATCAAACCCAAATTGCTACGGCGGTGGCGGTGTCCAGCGGTGATGACGGCGATGATGATGGTGGAGATGATGATGATGGTGATGGCGATGATGTCCAGCTCGATGACGGTGTCGATGGCGTCGATTTCCCCCTCCCGGAGGGAATTTCCCCGGCGGATTCCGGCCCGCCGGAGAGCTCTTTTCTCTCTGGTGTTCTCCGCCCCGCAGAGGCGGCTGTAACTCTTCGCGAGGTACCCTCTGTGGCTTAGGTCTTCGGGACGAAGGGTTTGGCGAAGAAAAGGAGGCGAAAAGGGTCGTGGGCCCCCCAGACCATAGGCCGGCGCGGCCAGGGCCTGGGCCGCGCCGCCCTAGGGTGTGGGCCCACCCTGGCTCCTCCTGGCTCCTCCTTCTGGCTTCCTTCGTCATCTTGAAAAATAGGATTTTTGGTATAATTTCCTTCCAGAGTTGATCTTCCGAAATATTGCGTTCTGACGGTGATTTTTCCAGCAGAATCCTGGCTCCGGTGTTCGATCCTCCAATAATGATGAAACATGCAAAATAGATGAAATAACATAAGTATTGTGTCCCAATATGAAATATATCAATGAATAACAGCAAATTATGATATAAAATAGTGATGCAAATTGGACAAGAAGCATCATATTCATTCACACAGGACATTATAGTAAACAATCTCTTATAACTCATATTGAAACAAGTATAAGGTAATCACAAGTAAAGGTGCATAAGAAATCATAATTGGTGATGGCAAACTTCATTCTTGGTCAGAGAACAATTAACAGATTATATCTCATTGAGCAGCGCTCCCATGTTAAAGTTTATAAGGCACAACTTGCATACTCAATCATAATGGTTTTCTCATGATCATTGATAACTTGCAAAGCTATATTCATTCAGATAAAACTTGTACTAAACAAAGAAGAATAAAAGACATGATGTAGCAAATCACAATATAATGGTTTGATCACAACTACTCAAATGCTTGCTTGAGATGGAGGGAAATAGGTTTACTGACTCAGCATAAAGTAAAAGACAGGCCCTTCGCAGAGGGAAGCAGGGATTAAATCATGTGCTAGAGCTTTTTCAATTTTTGCAATCATATAAAGAGAATAAAAGTAACATTTTGAGAGGTGTTTGTTGTTGTCAACGACTGGTAGCGGGTACTCTAACCCCCTTGCCAGACAACCTCCTAAGAGCGGCTCCCATATTATTTTCATTTTGTGTGGCACTCCTTCCAACCTTTCTTTCACAAACCATGGCTAACCGAATCCTCGGGTGCCTGCCAACAATCTCATACCATGAAGGAGTGCCTTTTTATTTTAGCTTTATTATGATGATGACACTCCCCCCAACCTTTGCTTACACAAGCCATGGCTAACCGAATCCTTCGGGTGCCGTCCATCAATCACATACCATGGAGGAGTGTCTATTTAGTTTAATCAATTTGGGACTGGGAATCCCATTGCCAGCTCTTTTTGCAAAATTATTGGATAAGCGGGTGAAGCCACTAGTCCATTGGTGGAAGTTGCCCAACAAGATTGAAAGATAAAACACCACATACTTCCTCATGAGCTATGAAACATTGACACAAATAAGAGATACTAAGTTTTGAATTGTTTAAAGGTAGCACATGAAGTATTTACTTGGAATGGCAGAAAATACCATGTAGTAGGTAGGTATGGTGGACACAAATGGCATAGGTTTGGGTTAAGGTTTGGATGCACGAGAAGTATTCCCTCTCAGTACAGGTCTTTGGCTAGCAAGGTTAAGTAGCAAGCATAAGAGTCGAGGGAAACAAACAAATATACATGTGATAGAAACAATCATGCATCTTCCTTGTAAGTACAAACAATTTTAACTTCAGAATAATAAGCTATGAGCTAACAAGAAAGACAATGAAACATCCACATGTATTTCTCTTTTCTATTTAAACCTCAAAGTGTTGTTGCTATTGACCAATGCTAAGTTTGCCAAAACCAAATAGATTTATTCAATGCTCCCAAAGTGATACCAATACTAACAACAAGGTGAATCATATAGTAGAGATTGCAAACTAAAATAAGATGTGCAATATGTAAATGATAAGACTTCTCATTAATATTCCATAACGATAACTCACACCAAGGGATACATAGATAACCAACTAAAGGAGAGATACTTCCAAACGCAACCCATCTTATATGATAACTTCCCTACTCATGATATGATACTACTTGACAATAAAAGTAAAAGGTAGTGATAATGTGATACCGCGGCACTCCCCCAAGCTTGGAACAAACCAAGGGGATGCCAATACCAATGATGAATTACTCATGCGGTGATGATGGTGATGAACTCCTCCCGAGCTTCTTAATAAGCTCCTTCGTCTTCAGTTTCTCAGCTTGACAATTCTGCACTAAGATTCGAAGAGATTCATTGTTATCCGAAGTTGGCGATGACGACCTTGTGACGCGAATCGGGTGGTATTCAATCATTCTTCAGAGACGGCAATTCTCCTCCTGGAGTATCTCCACTTCTCTTCGTAGAGCCTGATATTGATCACAAAACTCATCGGTAATCCGTATGACTTCTTCCATCATGGGGAAAGAGTCGAGGCTAAGAGCGGGTGGTAAAGGTCCCTGCAGGTTATGAGAAAAAGAACGTCGAGTGTCAACAGATCCCACCAAGATTTGCTTGCTTCCTCCGGCTTGCTGCTCTTGTCTTGATGGCACCTCCTTCTCTTCCTCCAAAAGCCCCTTGCCCTTGTTGTTGGAGGCCATGGTGCTTCTAAACCGAAAACAGATCCTGGCAGAAACAGCTTGAAACAAAACACGTCGAGAAAACGATATACGGACCTCCAGGGGTCCGGGGGATTATATAGCAAAATTTTCTCGTCAAAAGGAAAGCACCAGATCGAACCAGAGTCGGAAAGGGGCGACGAGGCGGCCAAACCATAGGCCGGCGCGGGCCCAGGTCAGGCCGCGCCGCCCTATGGTGGCACCCCCTCGTGCGTCCTTTCCACTCCGTTTCGAACTCGTAATTTCTCATATTTTCCAAAAACAGCAAAAATATAGTTCGGAAAGTGAATTGCGTACTTTTCATTACCGCATCGTTACCTATTCGAAGTCGAGTTACGCGGACTGTCAATTTGCCCTTTGATGTAGGCCTCCGGTGTTTCCACTTGAATAATATCAACATCAACATTATAAGAATCACCCGAGATATAATGCTTGAGTCTTTGTCCATTCACCACTTGCGTAGCATTGCCTTGGAGAGAGCTAATTTTGATTGCTCCTGAACGATACACCTCCTCGACAACATATGGTCCTTCCCATTTCGAGAGTAATTTCCCTGCAAAGAATCTGAGACGAGACCGATACAATAGGACTTTATCCCCAATATTAAATTCTCTTTTGATAATCCTCCTATCATGCCATTTTTTAACTTTCTCTTTAAAGAGTTTAGCATTTTCATATGCTTCACTTCTCCATTCATCTAGAGAACTCAATTGTAACAACCTCTTATCACCGGCAAGTTTAGGATCTTTATTTAATTCTCTAACAGCCCAATAAGCTTTGTGCTCTAGTTCTAGAGGTAAATGACAAGCTTTCCCATAAACCATTTTATAAGGTGACATTCCCATGGGATTTTTATAAGCAGTTCTATAAGCCCAAAGTGCATCCTTCAATTTACTAGCCCAATTCTTCCTAGTTTTATTAACGGTCTTTCCCAAAATAGATTTAATCTCTCTATTTGATAATTCTACTTGACCACTAGTTTGAGGATGATAAGCAGAAGCAATTCTATGATTAATACCATACTTAGCAAGAGTTTTTCTAAAACCTCCATGAATAAAATGAGAACCTCCATCAGTCATAATATATCTAGGTACTCCAAATCTAGGAAAAATAATATCTAAGAGCATTCTTAAAGAGGTCTCACCATCAGCACTTTTTGTAGGTATAGCTTCCACCCATTTAGTAACATAATCAACAGCAACAAGTATATGAGTGTTACCTTCCGAAGACGGAAAAGGTCCCATGAAGTCAAATCCCCAACAATCAAACGGTTCAATAACAAGAGTATAATTCATTGGCATTTCATTACGTCTGGAGATATTACCAACCCTTTGGCATTCATCACAAGATAAAATAAACTTTCTCGCATCTTTGAAGAGAGTTGGCCAATAAAAACCTGATTGTAGAACCTTTTGCGCGGTTCTTTCTCCGGCGTGATGTCCTCCATAAGCACTACCATGACATTTACTCAATATCTCCTGTTGTTCATATTCGGGAACACATCTTCGCATAATACCATCCACTCCTTCTTTATATAAGTGTGGGTCATCCCAGAAATAATGCCTCAAATCATAAAATAATTTCCTCCTTTGCTGAGCTGAAAAGGTTGGAGGCAAGTACTTGGAAACAATAAAGTTAGCATAATCAGCATACCAAGGACTGTCTCGCGAGCTCACCTTTATTACAGCCAATTGTTCATTTGGAAAACTATCATTAACAGGAACAGGATCATAAGCAATATTTTCCAATCTAGACAAATTATCAGCAACAGGATTATCAGCACCTTTCCTATCTACAATATGTAGATCAAATTCTTGCAAAAGAAGTACCCATCTAATAAGCCTAGGCTTAGCATCTTTCTTTGTCATTAGGTATCTAATTGCAGCATGATCAGTATAAATAGTAACTTTTGAATCAACAATATAAGATCTAAATTTATCACAAGCAAAGACTACAGCTAATAATTCCTTTTCAGTTGTAGCATAATTTCTTTGAGCAGCATCAAGAGTTTTACTAGCATAATGAATAACATTCAGTTTTTTATCTACTCGATGTCCAAGAACAGCGCCTACAGCAAAATCACTAGCATCACACATAATTTCAAAGGGTAAGTTCCAATCAGGGGGTTCAACTATAGGAGCAGTTGTTAAGGCTTTCTTAAGAGTTTCAAAAGCTTCCTTACAATCGTCATCAAAAACAAATGGTACATCTTTTTGAAGAAGATTAGTAAGAGGCTTTGAAATCTTGGAGAAATCTTTAATAAATCTCCTATAAAACCCAGCATGACCAAGAACACTACGAATACCTTTAACATCCCTCGGATAGGGCATCTTCTCAATTGCTTCAACTTTAGCTCTATCAACTTCAATACCTCTCTCAGAAATTTTATGTCCCAATACAATTCCTTCATTAACCATAAAGTGGCATTTCTCCCAATTAAGAACAAGGTTAGTTTCTTCACATCTCTGCAAAACTTTATCAAGGTTTCGCAAGCAACTATCAAAAGAATTCCCATAGACGGAAAAATCATCCATGAATACCTCTACAATACTTTCACAAAAACCATGAAAAATAGCAGACATGCATCTTTGAAAAGTAGCAGGAGCATTACATAAACCAAAAGGCATGCGTCTATAAGCATAAGTTCCATAAGGACAAGTAAAGGTGGTTTTCTCTTGATCTTTAGCTTTAACAAACAATTTGTGAAAACCTGAATAACCATCAAGAAAGCAAAAATGAGTATTTTTAGACAATCTTTCTAGCATTTGATCAATAAATGGTAAAGGGTAATGATCTTTCTTAGTAACTTTATTAACTTTTCGAAAATCAATGCACATTCTATACCCTACAACTACTCTTTGAGGAATGAGCTCATCATTATCATTAGGCACAACAGTCATACCTCCTTTCTTGGGAACGCAATGCACAGGACTAGCCCATCTACTATCAGCAATAGGATATATAATACCAGCTTCAAGAAGTCGTAATACCTCATTCCTTACCACTTCCTTCATCTTCGGAATTAGACGACGCTGAGGTTCAACAACAGGCTTTGCATCATCTTCCATATTAGTAGCATGTTCGCATATAGACGGAGAAATCCCCTTCAAATCATCAAGAGTGTAGCCAATAGCGCCTCGATGCTTCTTCAATATTTCCAATAACCTTTCTTCCTCAATCTCTGAAAGCTTAGAACTAATAATAACAGGATATATTTTCTTATCATCAATATGAGCATATTTAAGATTATCGTAAAGGCTTTAAATCAAAAACAGGATCTTCCTTTGGTGGCGGTGTTGTACCCAAATCTTCCACCGGTAAATCATGCTTGAGAATAGGTTGGCGAAGAAAAATTTCCTCAAGCTCATCTCTTTCTTTCCTAAAAATTTCGCTCTCGCTATCCTCCAAATGTTGCTGCAAAGGATTATTAGGAACAAGAACAATAGATGCACATTGCTCCATTTTAAAATCATTACTAGGCAAATCAGCTTTATAAGGAGTTTTAGTAAATTTAGAGAAGTTAAACTCATAAGATTCACCAGCAAATTTAGTCAAAATTTTCTCTTTCTTGCAATCTATAATAGCTCCACAAGTATTTAGAAAAGGTCTACCAAAAATAATAGGACAATAATCACTAGCAGCAGAACCAAGTACCAAAAAGTCAGCAGGATATTTAATCTTACCGCATAAAACTTCCACATCTCGAACAATACCAATTGGAGAAATAGTTTCTCTATTAGCCAGCTGAATAACCACATCAATATCTTCAAGTTCACAAGAATCAATTTCGTGCATAATCTCCGTGTAAAGCTCATACGGAATAGCACTAACACTTGCACCAATATCACATAATCCATAATAACAATGATCACCAATTTTAATAGATAGCATAGGAACACTAGCTTGTTTGGGTTTATTAGGATGTGAGACAATATTAGAAGCATCTTCACAGAAAATAATATGACCATCCTCCACATTTTCAGTCACAAGATCTTTAACTATTGCAACAGCAGGTTCAACTTTTATTTGTTCTTCAGGTTCTACAGGTTTCTTTTCACTTTTATGAACCGCACTATTTATAACAGAGTACTCTTTCATTTTAGCAGGGAAAGGAGTTTTTTCAATATAAGCTTCAGGAATAACACGATCAGCAGTTTCAACTACAACGCATTTATTAATAGATGAATCAATTTTATCTTTATACGGTTCATGATACTTATCAAAATTCTTCTTTGGCAATTCATAATGAGAGGCAAAAGCTTTATAAAGATTTACAGCAACTTGAGAATCAAGACCATATATAGCACTCATATTACGAAATTTATCAGTATCCATAAAAACTTCAATGCATTTATAATCATAAATTATACCTGATTCTCTATCCTTGTCGTTCTCCCAACCTTCAGTATTTTCTTGGATCCGATCAAGAAGGTCCCTTTTAAACTCTTCTTTGTTGCGTGTAAATGATCCAGAACAAGAAGTATCCAGCAAGGTCTTGTCTTGAAAAGAAAGTCTTGCATAGAAATTATCAATAATAACATTACCAGGAAGCTCATGAATGGGGCATTTGAGCATTAAAGACTTCAATCTCCCCCAAGCTTGGGCGATGCTCTCTCCATCATGAGGCCAAAAATTATATATGCGATTCCGATCCTTATGAATTTCACTTGGAGGATAGAACTTAAAATAAAACCAGGGCACAATATCATTCCATTCAAGAGAATCCCCATTATCCAGTAATTTATACCAATGCGCCGCCTTACCGGACAGCGACAAAGAGAATAGTTTCTTCCTCACTTCATCCATAGCAATACCTGCACATTTGAATAACCCGCATAATTCATGCAAAAACAGTAAATGATCACCAGGATGGACAGTTCCATCCCCTTCATAGCGGTTATCCATAACACGTTCAATAATTTTCATAGGTATTTTATATGGTATCACTTCCTCACCTGGCGCCTCATCCACTACCGTTGCAGTAGTAGTAGATTTCCCAAATAGAAATTGAAGAGAAGATCTCTCCATAATGACTTATAGCAGCAGGCAGAAATAAAATCAGCACAACAGTAAAGGTTTTCCTTACCAATTCCACTTACCAATAGCGCTTCACTCCCCGGCAACGGCGCCAGAAAATAGTCTTGATGACCCACAAGTATAGGGGGTGTATCGTAGTATCTTCGATAAGTAAGAATGTCGATCCCAACGAGGAGCAGAAGGTGTTGACAAGCAGTTTCGATGAAGGATTCACTGTAAATGCTCACAGACAAGTATTCAGGGGGGTTTGATGTAACAGTTGAATAAAGTACGAGTATGTAAAGTGCGAGAGTAATAATTGCAGCGAGTGGCCCAATCCTTTTTAGCACAAAGGACAAGCCGGTTTGTTTACTTATAATGACCAAACGTTCTCGAGGACACACGGGATTTTAGTCTAGTGCTTTCGCTACATACGGCTAAATAATCTTCATTGTTGTGATAAGTGTTGTGTGGGTGAACCTATGCTAATGTACTGCCCTTCCTAGGACTAATACATACTTGTGATTATACCCCTTGCAAGCATCCGCAACTACAAGAAAGTAATTAAGAATTAAATCTAACCACAGCCTTAAACTCGAGATCCTCGCGATCCCACCCGCATCGATATACCAACGGGGGTTTAGGTTTCTGTCACTCCGGCAACCCCGCAATTGGCAAACGAGTACAAGATGCATTCCCCTAGGCCCATAAATGGTGAAGTGTCATGTAGTCGACGTTCACATGACACCACTAGAAGAATAACACCACAACTTAAATATCACACCATTGAATATTACTCAACCATAGTTCACTACTAACATTTAGACTTCACCCATGTCCTCAAGAACTAAACGAACTACTCACAAGACATCATACGGAACATGATCAGAGGTGATATGATGATGAATAACAATCTGAACATAAACTTGGTTCAATGGTTTCACTCAATAGCATCAACAACAAGTAGGAATCGATACCGGGAGAGTTTCCCCTATCAAACAATCAAGATCAAACCCAAATTTCTACGGCGGTGGCGGTGTCCAGCGGTGATGACGGCGATGATGATGGTGGAGATGATGATGATGGTGATGGCGATGATGTCCAGCTCGATGACGGTGTCGATGGCGTCGATTTCCCCCTCCCGGAGGGAATTTCCCCGGTGGATTCCTGCCCGCCGGAGAGCTCTTTTCTCTCTGGTGTTCTCCGCCCCGCAGAGGCGGCTGTAACTCTTCGCGAGGTACCCTCTGTGGCTTAGGTCTTCGGGACGAAGGGTTTGGCGAAGAAAAGGAGGCGAAAAGGGTCGTGGGCCCCCCAGACCATAGGCCGGCGCGGCCAGGGCCTGGGCCGCGCCGCCCTAGGGTGTGGGCCCACCCTGGCTCCTCCTGGCTCCTCCTTCTGGCTTCCTTCGTCATCTTGAAAAATAGGATTTTTGGTATAATTTCCTTCCAGAGTTGATCTTCCGAAATATTGCGTTCTGACGGTGCTTTTTCCAGCAGAATCCTGGCTCCGGTGTTCGATCCTCCAATAATGATGAAACATGCAAAATAGATGAAATAACATAAGTATTGTGTCCCAATATGAAATATATCAATGAATAACAGCAAATTATGATATAAAATAGTGATGCAAATTGGACGTATCAGGGCTTGCCATTCCATAACGGTTTTGATCTTGGCGGGATCTACGGCAATTCCTCCTGCAGACAAGATGTGTCCCAGGAATCCCACTTCTTCCAACCAAAACTCACACTTGCTGAACTTGGCATACAGTTTGTGATGTCTAAGGGTTTCTAGGACGGTCTCCAAATGTTGTTCATGTTCTTCTTCAGACTTGGAGTAGACGAGAATGTCGTCGATGAAGACAACGACAAACTTGTCCAAAAAGTTCATGAAGATCTTATTCATGAGATTCATGAAATAAGCGGGGGCATTGGTTAGTCCAAACGACATGACGTTGTACTCATACAACCCATATCTGGTGGTGAAGGCAGTTTTTGGAATGTCGGTGGCTCGGATTTTCAGCTGATGATATCCAGTTCTAAGATCTATCTTGGAGAAAACTCTGGCTCCGGTGAGTTGATCAAACAAGTCTTCTATCTTGGGTAGGGGGTATTTGTTTTTGATGGTGACATCGTTAAGCTTACGATAGTCCGTACATAAACGATTGGCACCATCCTTCTTGTCCACAAACAAGATGGGGGATCTCCAGCGGATGCACTCGGTCTAATCAGACCTTTGGCCAACATATCATCTATCTGTTTCTTCAGCTCCACAAGCTCGGTTGCGTTCATGTTGTAGGCTCTCTGGGCTATGGGTCCAGCTCCGGGGATTAACTCGATGATAAACTCGATATCCCGATCCGGGGGCATACCGGGTAGATCATCCAGAAACACATCAGGGTAGCGACAAACGATCCTGATTTGATCCAGAGTTGGCTTGGATACACTTTGGTTGCAGGTGAACTTTCTGGGTAGTTTTTCAGAGATATGTTCAACTACAATACCGGTGCTGCTGGTCATGGTTATGGCTTTCTTGGCACAGTCTATCAATCCATTGTGTTTTGACATCCAGTTCATTCCTAGGACGACTTCCAAACCTTTGGTTCCCAGTATGATTAGATTGGCATAGAAATCTACATCATGGATTTTGATTGGTACATTTTTGCAAAATTTTCTGGCTTTGGTGGTTGATCCGGGGATTTGAACTATCATAACATGCTTCAAACTGAGGGGTTGAATTTTACTTGTTGATGCAAAGTCTTTGGTGACAAAAGAATGAGATGCTCCGGAATCAAACAACACTCTGGCAGGGATGTGGTTGACAGAAAACATACCCAGTACAACATCTGGTTCTTCCTGGGCTTCTTCAGCGTTCATGTGGTAGAGGCGGCCGTTGCGGTTATTGGGGTTGTTGGGGGCGAACTTCTTGCCGGTGGAGACACGGCGTTGCTGCTGAGCAGGTGCAGCGGTGTTGCCGGCGAGCTTGGCGAGACGCTTGGGACACTCGTTGGAGTAGTGCCCTACTACACCACACTCATAACAAGTGATGGTGGTCTTGTCCTGCTTGTTCGCAACGGGAACGGCGTTGCTTCCGGTTCTGGGAGCGGTGTTGGTGTTGTTGTTGTTGTTGGGGGCTCTGGGCGGAGCACGGTTGTAGTTGTTGTTGTTGTTGTAGCCTCCTGGCTTGGAGTTTCCTCCACTCCGGTTCTGATAACCGGGGCGTGAGTTCTGCATCGGTGGCTTGTTGTTTCTGGGAGTGAAACCTCCGCTTGAGCTGGGGCGAAACTTCTGGGTATGGCTAGACCCACTTTGATTCGCCATGCGGCGCTTGCGGTTCTCATTGGCTTGGTTCAGCTTTCCCTCCATCTGGATGGCGGAGTCAACAAGGGCTTCAAGGTCGGCGAACGGGATGTTGACGAGGACAGTCTGCATCTCATCATGCAGTCCGTTCAGGAATCTCTCCTTCCTCTTCTCAACGGTGTCGGTCTCATCAGGGGCGTACCTCGACAGTGTAAGAAACTTGTCGCGGTATTCAACCACTGTCATGCGACCTTGTTTCAGTTCACGGAACTCATCCCTCATCTTTTTGATAAGACCCGGGGGTACATGGTACTTGTTGAACTTTAGCTTGAAATCCTCCCAAGTCATGAATTGTCCTCCGTTCATGGCACGGGTGCTTGTCCACCAAGCGCGGGCTGGTCCAGCGAGATAGTGGGTTGCAAACAAGACTTTCTCGTTGGCTTCCACTCCGGCTACTTCCAGGTTGTTCTCCATAGTCTGGAGCCAGTCGTCGGCGTCGAGGGGCTCCTCGGTCTTGCTAAACACCGGGGGATTGGTGTTCTGGAAGTTCTTGAGCTTGGATCCAGGGTGATCATGATTTCCATGGCCTTGGTTGGCAATGTTCTGCAAAGCAATGAGGTTGGCTTGGCGTTCGGCTCTTTCTATTTCCCTGTCGGCAAGCATGGTCTACAGCAGTTGCAACATTGCGTCGTTGGTGCGATTGGGAGGGGCCATCTGAAGATATAAAAGATCATGAGATGAGAGGGAACTTTCTATGGTTCATTTTGGTTAAGTTTGAAAACACTTGAAAACTTGTAATCTTTTCATGACAAACATAACATCCATTCATTCATTCCACACATAGTACAAAATAACACACACATACTCCAATGGTTTTAAGAACCATTCTCATGCTACGATACAAAGGACGGGATACAACTCACACCTACATAAGTGAAACTAGTGCAACTACTCCTCATCCTCGACATCGATCGGGACGTAGTCGTCATGTCCTGCCTCCAGGAACTCGTAGTCCTCCTCCTCGGTGAACTCGTCCTCCTCAAAGTCGTCGTCGTCGCTCAGGAAGGCTCCTCCTCCCTGAAGGTCGATGCCTCCGTCGTCATCCTCCAGCTCTCTGATCTGATCCTCTTGGGCCTTGACAATGGCCTCGAGTGACGCGATCTTGGCGCGAAGGCGCACAATCGTAGCATCCTTCTTGGCATGCTACTGGCGAAGGCTCTTGCGGTCGTTGTTGAGTAGCTTGATCACCTCACCCTGCTCGATGAGGTGAGCATGGGTCTGGTTCGCGTAAGCGCGAGTGGCGTCGAGGTCCTTCTGAGTCTGGTAGAGCATGAAGTCCAGGTGCTCAGCGTGGTGCCTCAACTCCGGGTGCGGCTGCAGCTCCATGGGCACCCCCATGGCATCACGCCTCACGAGATGCGCAAAGCGAGAGGCGAGGATGCGCACCACGTTCTGTCCACAGAGGCGCGCAAGTGCCTCCTGAAGGCCACGTGCGAGTCCGTCGAGCCAGTTGCTCTCACGGAAGGAGAAGAGGATCCTCTCCGAGGTGGGAGGCTCCATCTTGCCCCTCAAGTCGGCAGTGATCACCCACTTCAACTCTCCTCCGGGCGTGTCGTCCAGCTGAACCCCGTGGAACTCGGGGTGTGGGCGCCCAAGGAAGTCAGAGACGGCGTTGAGGTCGTGCTCGAAGATCAAGCTCCCTCCGTTCCCAAACTGGTAAAACTTGGTGTTGATGGGTTCATTCGGCTCCATCTGAAAGAGAATTGGATGAGTAAGTTAGAGAGTGCAAAGTGTGGCAAAATTTTAAGTAGTTTCAATAAGATAGAACATGATTCATCAAATTTTGGCAAAGTCTCAAAGACAAGAGTGTAAGTAAGTTTTCGCAAATATTCTCTTCATTTGTTTTTGAAAGTTAAGTTTTTCAGAACGCCCATTCTAACTAAGGTCTTCTAAGGTCAAACAATGGCTCTGATACCAACTTGTCAACACCCGGATTTTTAAGTCCAGATGCCTATTATGTCATACATCGCAATCCCAGGAATATTGTTGTTGCGAGGCATAATAGTTAAGTATCACAGTCATCATTCATTACAAACCATAAGGTCTTACAAATTGGAATCACATGATCCATATTACACGAATAGTTGATCTATCGATCAACGAACAAACACAAGTTCATAGCGGAAGCGTAAGATACAAGGACTCTCTAGTCCACAGGCCAACGCTTGACGTCGGAAGACTCCTAGTTGTCGTAGGCGTCCTGCTGGTCATCTCCTTGTTCATCTTCATACTCTGGCCATTTGAATAGCCAGGGACAAAGCCGTGAGTACTTCAAGTACTCGCAAACTAATACTAATGTAAGTGCTAGACATTCTAGTAAGGTTTGCTAAGCTCTAGTTTATTTGCATAAAGCCAATTTTAGTTCACAAGTATTTGAGAAAAGCTTATTCAAGTGCTAACTAACTCAAGTGGGAACATTAGTGTCATTCCCACCATTCAAGTGGTGATTTCAATTCAATTCACCACAAGTCATTTCACCATCTTCTTTCAACATCATTTTCAAAGATATGACATCGGAAACTGTATGGCCTTTCCAACCATCCGTAACCGTGGACGCGGCTATTCGAATAGATTTACACTCTGCAGAGGTTGCACACTTGTTCCACAACATTTGATTTCATCCGTCGGGATTACCCCGAATCATCGTAACACAGTACGCGGATCATCAACCATAACCTTTCACTTACAAATCCTAGTATGAGCACCTCTCCCCATGAGCTTGGCCTCCCAGTGAAGACCAACTGTCAACCTGGGAACTGCACAGGGCTTGGCCGTACAATTCACCTCAATTTCACATCATTTCTCAACAACGGAGGCAGCCTCAAGCGTAACCCCTATGACGTGTGTTCAGAGGGAACCCATACTAAGATGCATAAACTTTCAGTTAAGCCCTACCCATAATCAGGTATTGTGGGGGTACTTACTAATTGGAAAGGTATCGCATTCAAACCAACATCATGTTTATCAAAAATCACCATCTTCTCTTTGTCATATTCACCTTCAAAAATCATTCAATGGAATGCATCATCATTCCAAGGTTTCAAATTCATTTCAAGTCACATTGTTCCCATCTAGAGTAGTCAAGTTTTATTCATTAGCACTAGCTCTAAATCATGAGGGGTGCTATCTTGCTTTGCTTGATGGAGGCTAACTTTACTACTCTAGTAAACTTCCTTACTTTGACCAAAGTTAACTATAAAGGTAACTTCTTGAGAAAACAAGTAAAAACTTGTAATGTATAAACTTGGGATAGGCTTATGTAAGAAAAGGTAAGATTCATGGTGCCTTGCCCCAAGGGGCTGTGCACTTTGCAAGAATATTAGCTTGCCTTGGTAGTTCTCAAAATTCTCCTCCTCCTCCTCTTGGTAGCAACCTTCTTCTTCAGTGTACTCTCCGGTGCTAGCGTCTAAATTTGAATACGAGTATAATTACTCACTAAATCAATGGCTATTCCATGTATCACATATAAACACATAAACTATTCTATGCACACACATAATCTAATTAGGGTGCATGGGTTGTGTTGTTTGAGGAGAATTTACTTCTTTTTATTTAATATGTAAATGATAGTTTCCATAGGGTTCTTGAGAAATAATTTCCTCTCATTGAAATCTTCTTAAGATTTAATTTCTCAAACAATCATATATGAACTTATATTGACCTAAGTCAAACATTCATCATTATCATTTGAGAAAATGATTTAAATGAGGTAGACCACCTCATACTATTTAGGGATTTCTATTTTCGTGCCCCTGCTTCGTTAGTTGTACTCAGTTTTCCCCAGCTCGTTAGTTTTTCCTCAGCTTTCCCCTCCCTCTAGTTTGAAACCCCTCGAAGACGCGGGTTGCCGTCAGGTCAGAGGCCTTACCGTTACCGTTAATCTGACGGGTGGGGCTGCACAGAGGTGGGGCTGCATAGAGGGCAGTTCCTCTCTGACCGTCTCATGCTGACGGGTAGCCATCCATCTACCGTTGACGCGTGGATCGTTTTATTTCCTGATTGTATACACGGTGCTGCCAATGACAAATGGGGCCACTCTCTATGGGGCTGCCGCAGCCAATGACCAGTGGGTCGTCTATTTATTTATAGAAAATTATATTGCCGCTCTGTGGGGCCTCCGCAGCCAATGACCGCTGTGGCAAGTGACTATTTTCGCAGCTTAATCTAAAGTGACTCTTATGCTAAACATTTTGCATCCCGACGTTGACCTAGCAGTGGCGGTGAGCATAGCCGTTCTGACCATGCCGATATCGGCATCGGCATCGGCATCGTTTGGAGGATGTGGTGCTCGAATAATAGTGGAAATGCGACATTATCTTTTACATGTGCATAATATATAGAAAATAGTTAGATCTCTAAATCGATGCATATGAAGCTACATATATATTCTTGGTCATAATCCCCTTATCTAAAGGGGATGGATGCATGGCTTCACGTCGTCGTCGCTTTCATCGTCAGTATCTTCGTCGTCCGAGTAGTAGTACTTCCTGCATATTGTTCCGTCGAACACCTTCACTGTGAGCACATCATCGCCTTCATATTTGAAGTGTACGAAGCAGCCGAAATCCACACCGTGCGCGATGGCGAATTTCTCCCAGCCCTTGTCGAGGTACATCCGGCCTTGACCGTCAAATAGGACCTCCACGGTCCAGAGACGAGGACCACAGTCAGCTGCTCGCAGATACACCTTAGCTGGCTCCTGGCCGTCAAGATAGTCCGCAAACTTTTTTGGGAGAGCCTGCAAAGAGATCGAGCGCCGATCGTTTGAAATTAAAGGTTTTTTAGAACATGCCCATAATTAATCACATGCATCATATATGTGAGAACACGTACGTACCTTCTTGACCAAAGGGTCTTCATAGACGACGATGAAGAACTCCTCTATGATCAATGGCAGTGTTGACGGTGGTGGTGGCAATGATGATGATCCACTTCCCCTTCCCCTTCCCCTTCCCCTTCCCCTTCCCCTTCTGGTCCGCGTCCGAGACGTGGAAGCCATGGCAATGGATCAAGTGTATGTGAACGAAGAAGAGAGAGGCAGAACCTATTGACACAAGGGATGGCAGTGTGGGTGTTTATAAGGGAGAGATGACCGTTGTAGGGGTTTACACAATAAAATAAGGAGGAGGTGAACGTTGGTGGGGGTTTACACAATAAATTAAGGAGGAGATGACCGTTGTGGGGGTTTACACAATAAATTATGGAGGAGACGACCGTTGTGGGGGTATATATCTCAACAAAATTAAAAAGTAATGCGGACTATCTTGATGGAAATGGAACTTCGTGATATAGTTTATCATTTTACCGTGAAAAATAATGCCTAAAAGAAATGGTAATTTGTGATAGTTTATTATTTACCGTAATGGCTACAACAAATCGTTGATGGTTTATCATTTTTTGCGTGAAAAGTAATGGCTACAAGAAATGGGTGATGGTGTATCATTTTTTGCGTGACAAGTAATGGCTACAACAAAATCGGTGATGGTTTATCATTTTTTGCGTGAAAAGTAATGGCTACAAGAAATGTGTGATGGTGTATCATTTTTTGCGTGAAAAGTAATGTCTACAACAAAATCGGTGATGGTTTATCGTTTTTTTGCGTGAAAAGTAATGGCTACAAGAAATGGGTGATGGTGTATCATTTTACGTGAAAAGTAATGGCTACAACAAAATCGGTGATGGTTTATCGTTTTTTGCGTGAAAAGTAATGGCTACAAGAAATGGGTGATGGTGTATCATTTTTTGCGTGAAAAGTAATGGCTACAACAAAATCAGTGATGATTTATCGTTTTTTGCGTGAAAAGTAATGGCTACAACAAATCGGTGATGGTGTATCATTTTTTGCGTGAAAAGTAATGGCTACAACAAATCGGTGATGGTTTATCATTTTTTGCGTGAAATGTAATGCCTAAAAAGAGTTTATAATTTAGCTCGTGAAAAATAATGCAGAAAACCAAACTTTGCGTGAAGCTAACCGACGACAGAGAAAGAGAGGGTGGTGGCCCCGACCAGAGAGAGAGATAGGGGTTATCCTGCCCGTTAGATCATACGATCAATGGTCGGCGGGCACGATCCGCGTGACATGGGCTAGACCAATCAGGGCAATGTTGGGCGTCTGTGAGAGTTTGTGAAGGGAGAGGGCAAAACTGAGTAGTATCAAGAAACCAAGGGCAAGTGAGTAGTAAACAGACTAAGGGATTCAAATATGAGATTTAAAAAATGGAAAATGCGTGTTTTGTATAATGAAACCCATCTTGGCCTACCTCAAACTATTTGCAATACAAATCTACATGAGTGTGAAAATTATGGCCTCATTCAGACAAAGTATGTTTTGGGGAAAGCTGTTTTGGGTAGGGCTTATTGTGGAAAACCATGCACCTTCATAGCTACTAGGTGATTTGAGAAGTGGCAATTTGTGGTGAAACTTGATTTATCTATGATTTGAGAAGTGGCAATTTGTGGTAAAGACTCAATGAGTAAGTGCCACTCTTTTTCGGAATTTTTTGCACATTAAATAACTCATTTAACTAGTTAATCCCATTTGTTGACTCTCTGTTGACCAGCCACTTGAGGGTAAAACTGAGTATATTGCACTAGCCAGTATTAGCACTCAAGGGGAAAACTGAGCACACAAAAAATGCTAGTATATGACTCGAGGGTATACCTGAGTATATCTAAATTTCCAGGGTTAGACCCGAGGACGCGTGTTGCGATGCAGAAGTGGACGACGTGCCATTGTTGACGCGTGTCGCGGTGCAGACGTGCAAATAGTGGACGCGTAGGACGCGGGTCACATTTAGGACGCGTAAGCCCCTCCCTCCCTCCCTCTGCACACAGTCGTCTCATTCTCGCTCATGCACGAAACCACCCCTCTCACGTCCCATCAACTTCTCCAAATCGAAAAAACCCCAACCGCCGTACGCACGCTACCCTGCCGGCGATGGAGAAGAAGAATGCGCCGGCGGTCGTCGCCTCCGAGCCCGTCGCCTCCGCGCCCATCGCCTCCGAGCCCGTCGCCGCCGAGCCCGTCGCCGCCGAGCGCGTCGCCGCCGAGGGCGGCGCATCCAAGCGCGGCGCCTCCATGAACTGGGCCTCTCTCTCGGCTAATGGACCACTTCACAAGATCGGCGAATGCTTACTGGCGAACGAGGAGTACGCCGACACCTTCTCTGCTATGAGGCAAGTCTATAGAAATTGGCGCTCAGGTTTGCCTGACCCCGACGTGCACCTGGATGAATGGATCATGCTAGACCACGCCCTTCCACGCGTCGCTGAGTTCACCTTCCTCCAACTCGGCATATCACGCTACGTCACCATAGATCTATCGGAAGTTCATACAAGGTTCAAATTCCTCCATAGCTACCTTTTTATTTTCAATCTTAAACATCTTAGTGCTGAATGTTATCTTCATCAATATATTTTAGATACTACTTCGTCGGCTTTTGCCGTGGCGTCATCGTGCTTGCCCAGAAGAACCCGCCGCACAAGATACGGCTGCTGAACCCACTCACAAAGAAATCGAACACTATGTTTGAGGCGCAGATGCCATCTGTTTTTACGAAATCGAATTTGTTATCAAATCCCCGACTATGGTCTTTGTTGCCGCACATTACCCGCCGGAAATTGGTTGGGTCGATGAGAGCACTCCAACTAAGGATATAAATGAAGATTGGGGAGAAGGAAGATTTTCGATCAAGAACCATTGTTTGCGTTGCATTACCCCGTTCAATGGTGAACTGTATGCAGTAGCTGCGGACAATTTTGAGATCGGAAGAATAGTGTGCACCAATGTATAGTTGCAGCAGCGCGTGAGCACTGTCAAGATGGAGACACTAATTTCATTTCCAGAACTTGGACGTCAGAAGTTCTACCTTGTGAAGTCGGATGGTGATCTGCTGCTTGTGTTGTTGGTCAGCGAGGCTTTGGCGGGCAAACCATTGGTGTACCGTGTGGACACTCAGAGCCGCTCTCTCCATCCGGTCAGTAACATTGGCAGTAATGCCTTCTTCGTGAATTATATCCGGTGTATCTCCGTCGACACCAGAGTGTACCCGACACTTCAACCTGGCAGCATCTACTACACGGATTTGGGTTATATCAGAGAGTACTCTCATGATACAAATGCCTGGGATGAGTGGCCACTACGTGTGGATAGAATAGGACTCTACGGTTTGAGAAATGAACACAGGCCATACCGTTTGGAGGATGTATTGGCCTCACACTGTAGACGGAAGGAGTTCAATGCATATTTCCTTGTGGTAATGCACGAATGGAGGGAGGAAGAAATATATGGGGAGGAATGAAGAACAAATTCATTCATCCTGGGGTCCCTATCCTAATCTTCTTGTTGTCCATACATTGCGTGCGTCTTGTATATTTTTCAGTTTAGTTTGTCGTTAGCATTAACAACGTTATTGGCTGCTTTTGGCTGCTGTATGCAGTTTATGTATTATACTTAGTTTTCTGATTATGCTGTTGTGAATTTATCATATACTAGCTTCTAGATTTGCTGCCATATTGAGCAAAAAACGAGGGCCAAAAGGCATAAATAACCCCAGAGATTTGCTACTAGATTTGCTGCCATATTGGGCAAAAAACGAGGGCCAAAAGGCATAAATAACCCCAGAGATTTGCTACTAGATTTGCTGCCATATTGAAGAAAGACAGAAATAGAAGCTTCTCTAGATTTGATACTAATTTAGTGAAAAATACAGAGAGAGAAAGAGGGGAAAAGGTGCTCTTAAAAATGCCAATTTGGGCCGAGAGAGACAAAACCCAGCTCCTGCTCACGTGCAACCAAACGCTTCTCGTCCTGTCCCACGCGGTCCCTTTCTACCAGCCCCACGCGACGCGGCCCCACGCGGCCCCACAGACGATGTGGCGCAACACGTCAGCACAGAACGTCCAAATAGACGGATTCCTTCCGTCTGAGCTCCTTCTGCGGGTTTCAGACATAGGCTTGGGGAAAACTGAGGAAAAACTAAGGGGCTGGGGAAAACTGAGTACAACTAACGAAGCGGGGGCACGAAAATAGAAATCCCTTACTATTTAATAGGGCTACATATGATTTAAATCTCCAAGTAATTCATATAAGTGAGTTTGGCCAGGGGTCCAAACATCACATGAATTCATGTGAGACAAGGTTTAAATGAAGTATAAGACTTCATATCATTTACTTAATAGTTTTGGACAATATCAACTACATAAACTAGCCATATTATCCATTAATTAAACTAGGGCATGATCATGCAAAGTGACCACACCATTTTATTGCATAAATAATTAGTGTAAGTCAAATGTGAGCTATTAGAGTTGGAATTAACTTAATATCTATTTTGGTTGATTTTTAATAATTGTTAGAATAGGGCAAAGTCATTGTCTTCTTCTTTTTATCAGATTAATTCTACAACTAGTCTGGTCATGGGACCAGTGGCATTCTGTAGATCTTTTCCATAGCTTTCCAACCATATAAAATTCATTGGATTTGGTTAAGCCAATTTGAATCTATTCCATTTCAAAGTTTGGGCAGTATTGAAATTATTTGGATTTGTTTAAATGAAGTTTGAACTAAAAAGGCTGGCGGGAAACTAAACTGGGCCGAAATTCAAATTAAACGGCCTGCCCAGCCCACCACGGTCCACAGATGCGTGGGCTGCCTGACAGGGTGGGGTCCTCCTGTCAGCGGCTTAACAAACCCGAAACGATATGTTTAAACCTGGCGCGTTGGATTAGAACGCAGATCGACGGTCGAGGTTCATCGTCGTCTCCGACGAGAACCCGACGTGCTGGCGGCGAGCCTAGGGGGTCGGAGAGCTCACCGTGGCTCCAGCAAGGCTTGGCAGTGTGCGCGGTGAAGTTGTGGACGACGGCGGAGCTCCTGGTACCGGCGGCTCGTCCTGGGGTGGCTCCAATCGACGACGGCGTCCACCAGGTACTGGCGGCTCCGATCTCCAAATTGGAGCAGCTCCGGCGAGAATCGAGTGAGTGGTGTGTTGGTTGAGAAGCAGTGAGAGGTGGAGAGCAAGGTGGTGTGCTCAGATCGACGAGGGGAGGTCTCCTTTTATAGGCGCGCGAGGGTGCTGCGGGGCAGTGAGGTGGTCGACCATGGCGCGGCTTCTCCGGCGAGCTAGCGAGCTAGGCGAGGGCGTGGCACTGTTCTGCGGTTCCTGGCGAAGCGTTTGGCGGCGACAGCGTGGTCGGGCGGTGGCTAGGTTGGTCGCATTGTTTCCATGTCTGCCGCGTCTGCGGCGGATCGGGGTCTCCTTCTCCGGCGATGGCGGGCACGGGTCGTGGTCGCGAGCGTGTCTGGCGCGTCCGCGGTGGCACGGTGATGCTCAACGTGCTCGAAGGGGGTCCAGGGCTCGCGTGAGGGCGTGGGACGGCGCGTGTCCAGGGCGCGTCTGTGGCGCGCCACGCGGGACACGAGCGGCATACTGGCCGCCATGGGCGCGAGCTGGTCTGGCGCGTCCAGTGCTCCTCCTCGACAATGTCTGTTGCTAGGTGGCGTAGGAGGTGAGGTGGCGTCGTTTGGGCACGGTGGCCGTGGCTGAGGAAGAAGAGAGAGGGGTGGAGCTCGACGTGTGGAGCATGGCCGGCATGGCCATGTCCATGTCTTGTTAGCCCTCTCCCAGGGTTTCTATTTAGCATTGAATGGTTTAGAGGGAACCAGGGGACAATTTGGTGTAGGTTTGATGTAGATTAGATGGGTAGATCACTATAGCAAATAGTGTCAAATAGTCACATAGATGCCATTTTTGATTTCTGTCCCAAATTTGATTTAATTCAAATGGTGGCAAGTTTTGAATTGTGAGTGTCTCATTGAGTTAGAAATGATCAGAGGTGATGGAGTGTGGTGGTGGAATTATTAAATTCAAAGTTTTGCAAATTTGGCAAAGTGTGAGATTGTTGCATATGTTAAAATGTTGCAACTTTGGATGAGCATAGCTAATGATCAAGAAAGAATTTGGCATGGTGATCTTTACAAAAAGTGTTCACCTTGATGTTGACTTGGATATGATGCAAAGAGTTAGCAAGGTTTGGTTTGAGAAAATTGAATTGCAATGGCTCAAAGTAGTGATCAGACTATAATTGGCAGTTTTGACCATTATCATATGTGAGCAAGTTTTGTATTTGAAATTCATTTGATTTGTGATTCTTTGATCCAAAAGTTGTAATAAGTGTTTAGTAACATTATTCAACTAATGGTGAAGACCAAATTGGTCTAGGGTCAAAATTTATAAAAATGCCATAGGGCATATGTGAGGGTTTTTTTTTAGGGTTTTGCATTTATTTGATTTTCTTACTCTTTGTGATTTAATTGGTTTGTGATCTTCTCATGATCACATTAGGGTTTTAGGGTTTAGCTTATACACCTAATAACAATCATCATGGCATATCAATCAAATGCACAAGTCCTATGCATGGCACTATATGCAATTTAAAAAGTTTTTGTTGGTTTGAAATTTTGCTCTCTGGAATTCTTCTAACTTTCTTTTATTGAAATTTGGGATGTTACAATAACTCGCGAAGAGTCACAGCCGCCTCTGCGGGGCGGAGAACACCAGAGAGAAAAGAGCTCTCCGGCAGGCTGAGATCCGCCGGGGAAATTCCCTCCCGGAGGGGGAAATCGACACCATCGTCACCGCCATCGAGCTGGACATCATCTCCATCACCATCATCATCATCTCCATCATCATCACCGCCGTCTCCACCGCTGCACATCATCACCGCTGTAACAATTTGGGTTTGATCTTGATTGTTTGATAGGGGAAACTCTCCCGGTGTTGATTTCTACTTGTTATTGATGCTATTGAGTGAAACCGTTGAACCAAGGTTTATGTTCAGATTGTTATTCATCATCATATCACCTCTGATCATTTTCCATATGATGTCTCGTGAGTAGTTCGTTTAGTTCTTGAGGACATGGGTGAAGTCTAAATGTTAGTAGTGAAGTATGGTTGAGTAATATTCAATGTTATGATATTTAAGTTGTGGTGTTATTCTTCTAGTGGTGTCGTGTGAACGTCGACTACACGACACTTCACCTTTATGGGCCTAGGGGAATGCATCTTGTACTCGTTTGCCAATTGCGGGGTTGCCGGAGTGACAGAAACCTAAACCCCCGTTGGTATATCGATGCAGGAGGGATAGCAGGATCTCAGAGTTTAAGGCTGTGGTTAGATTTATCTTAATTATTTTCCTGTAGTTGCGGATGCTTGCAAGGGGTATAATCACAAGCATGTATTAGTCCTAGGAAGGGCGGTACATTAGCATAGGTTCACCCACACAACACTTATCAAAACAATGAAGATTAATTAGCCGTATGTAGCGAAAGCACTAGACTAAAATCCCGTGTGTCCTCGAGAACGTTTGGTCATTATAAGTAAACAAACCGGCTTGTCCTTTGTGCTAAAAAGGATTGGGCCACTCGCTGCAATTGTTACTCTCGCACTTTACTTACTCGTACTTTAATCAACTGCTACATCAAAACCCCCTGAATACTTGTCTGTGAGCATTTACAGTGAATCCTTCATCGAAACTGCTTGTCAACACCTTCTGCTCCTCGTTGGGATCGACATTCTTACTTATCGAAGATACTACGATACACCCCCTATACTTGTGGGTTATCAGGCCCCAGGGCTACATACCTGGTGGATTGGTACGTGGTGGTGACTTGGGAGTCATATCGACTTGGTGCTCATGGTGGATTTAACCATGTGCATATTTTTGTGTAACACTTTTACGAGAATTCAAAAAATTGTTTTGTTTTAAAATAAATATAGGATAAATTTTGCTTTATGCAAATTAATCCCACCAGCCAAATATCATGTAGTTAGTCCTTTCACATTTGCCAACAAATAAGTGTCATTTCCCAGTACATCATTGTACTGACCTCCATTCGTGGGGCTGGATATTCAAACGTGCAGATTCTTCGGAAGAGGAGTACTAGTAGGATCTCGAGTCTACATTCCAACATGTCTGCCTGTGGCGCATGGAGATGATGGAGGCTCATTGAAGATTTGTTTTCCGCTGTGTTTTCTTGAACTCTATTACGTGCGCTAGTCCAAGTGACTATGCAGTTTGTAAGACCTTTGTTTTTCTCGTGAGGATCAACATTGTAATCATTTGATACTATTGTGATGAATACTATATTTTGTACTATGTGTGCTATCAGTGATCCCGGGAATAGCACTATACACATGTATCTTATCTTTATTAAAATGTAGGGTGCTACAACATCGAGATTTACTTTTAGATTTAACTAGATACTCTCTCCGTTTAGAAATATAAGATTGTTTAGATTTATTAGAGTGGACTGCATTCAAACTAAAGAGTGAACCTACACACTAAAACCTAGACTAGATACAAACTAAAGTAGATGAATCAAAGAAAAAAACAAAATGTCTTATATACATGCACGGAGGGAGTACATATGAACCAAGATAGGTGAGATCATTAATATGGACCAGTGGGAGTACTAGATTTGCTGCCATACTGAGCAAAAAACAAGGGCTAAAAGGCACAAATAATTGAAGAAAGATAGAAATGGAAGCTTCTCTAGATTTGATAATAATTTGGTGAAAAAAGACAGAGAGAGAAAGAGGGGAAAAGGTGCTCTTAAAAGGGACCCCTCTTAAAAATGCCAATTTGGGCCGAGAGAGACAAAACCCAGCTCCTTCTCACGTACAACCAAACGCGGTCTCGTCCTATCCTACGCGGTCCCTTTCTACCAGTCCCATGCGACGCGGCCCCACACGTCAGCACGGAACGGTCAACTAAACGGGAATCCTCCCGTCCGAGCTCCTTCAACGGGTTTCAGACAAGAGCTTGGAAAAAACTGAGGAAAAACTAAGCGGCTTTGAAAAACTGAGTACAACTAAGGACCCGAGAACACGAAAATAGAAATCCCTTCTTTTTAAACAGGGATAATTTATTTATATCAAAAGATTATTTTTTAAAATATATTTAAGGCTACCACATAGAATACTATAGTAGTGCGACTTAATTATAAGGGATTGTAAAGCCTATTTCTTTCTTTTTTGAGATGGGAACATGTTGTAAAGCATTGCTGGTACTAGTGACCTTATTATATCCTGCCCGTCGCTGAGGACAACTCAGAACATGTCACTGCTAGGTATGCTTATCACATCACTATCCGGCCGCTAGCTTTACATAATTTACTAATTTTGAAACTTGCCCTCAATTCCCGCCCGCTAGTGCCGCAACCGATTTACACTCTTTCCTGCCGATCCATTCCACCACCTGCTGCACACCCAGCTAGCGTCGGCACCGTCAAGACGACTCCCCTTAATTGCTTTGACGAGGCTGCCAGGTTCGTTGTTACCGCCGGCAGAGATGGAAGCGGCGGCTTCCGACAAGCGGAGGTGTCTCGAGCCAGATACACAGAGGCCACCGCCTAGCCTCGACCTCATCCTATCCATTCAACAAAATTCAAAAGTACAAAAATGGTACCCTCTAAAATATTGTTACGATAAGTAATAATGCCCAGAGAGCAAATCAAAGTTGCCATGGATGGTTGTCTGTGCTCTTGTCTTGACATGAAATTAGATGGGTGATAGCATGTAAGGGTCCCACTGTATATCTCACCTGCGCATATACATGATTAGTATAATCATAGGATGATTGCCTCATACTGGAGATTAATTTATAAGCACACACTTTGCAATAAAATTTATTAATTCCTATCATTAAGTGACAATGATTTTATTCTATTTATAGAAAAAACGGTTACATAACAAGTTAAGACGATATAGAAACTAACACATTGGGGGAGAAGGCAGATAGAAAAAACTACCAATCTGTATACCGAATTTCAATAACTAGTAGGAAAAACCATAAATTTCATGTAAAAAATATAAAATGCGACAAATAAATAAAATAATAGACACATAACATAATTTACGTAATTCAGAAGTCTAAAATCATTCTTTTATATATGGATATAGTTAGCTTTGATACTGATAATTTACTGACACAGCACGCATATTATTCTTCTTTGCAGTCAACAATAATTCTAACCAACTGCATTGCGACAGCTCCCTTGTCACCAAACGGCAGTACACCCGGCCGATAATATAAAATGTAAAGGGCTGCATGCATGGTTCTTTTGGGGTATCCCTCGTCCAAACGTTGCTTGAGAGAGTACAACTATTACTCCTACTTGCTGCCTCCTATGAACCCTCTGGCCTTTAGACTGACCTGCACAGTTGGAGCCATCCCTTCGGCCACCTGAAAAACAGAAGGAATATTTGCATGTTGAATACCGGGAAAAACGGCACTTCCTCTTGCCAATTTGTTTGTTGTTCATCACCTTTGTTAGTTGTCTACCTAGCCATGACCCATGACCATCCAAAGAGTCGGTTAATTTTCAATGTCCATGATAAAGACATGCATGAACAAAATATATTTGGTTGCAGAGATTCAGTTAACTGTTTATGTTAGAAAGGTCATCGGTTGAGTCTGCATCCAGTTTAAGTGGCGTAGTCCCCAGTTGTCATTCTGGCAAGTAGATGGATGAAACATCTTTGTCTACACGTCTGATACCTCTTTGCTAACCGTGATAGCAGCGAATTAATTTTCTATTTTTGTTTCATGACGTTGATCCGTCGAATAGTCACCCAGCGGAAACGAAAGCGATCGCATTATTTTGCCTCGCACGAGAACCGGGCTGCTCGTATAGTGATAGTGAGTGACGCATTAATAGTTGTCACACACACAAACACAAAAAACACACAAGGCGACAAGAGAGGATTTGTGCCTTGTCTAGTCACACGTCCTCATGTTAGCTTGGCTTATGTGCAGACACATTAGCTTGGCTAATGGGATTTGTCTGTGTGTTTGTCGTTTAAGCACGTAGTGCTGACAATAAAGTATAACAGCTAAGTAGCTTAACAACATAGCCAGCGTACCTGATGGAATATCATCTTGCTTGATGCGCGGCAAATCCCAACTAACTAACCCTAGGGACGCGTGTCCTCACCGCGGTCCAATGAACTATAGCGGGAAGTTCAGAGTTTGCATAAGCTTGGGATTTGCTAAACAAGATATGGTAAGAAGGAAACTATATGCAAATAACATAATCTACACTACTCCCGTTTCATATTAATTTGAATATTAGGTTTGGTTTAAGTCAAACTTTGTATTAGTTGACCAACTATGTAGGATAAAAATATCAACATTTATAATACCGAATGTTTGTGATATGGAAGTATATTTCATTATCATTCTAATAAAATTGATCTGGTATTATATATGTTGTTACTTTTTCGAATAAGGCTATGAAAAAGCTTGCGTTCCCTAAAAGGGTGTCCCGCATCGCTTCCCTGCTCGACAAGTGGCGCAACCTAGAGCCTCTTGCGCCCCCGCACACCCTTCCTTGCTCGCCAGAGTCAAGGCTATGTTCTGTTAATCTTAATTCTAAATTGCTTGGAGTTTCCCTTTCTAGAGGAGTATAAGAGAGATGTGTTGCATTATCTCTAGGATAGGACGTGATGCCCATATGAATGATAGTCATATACATAATAAATTTTCATCATATTATATTACTGTGAATTGTTGTATGTCCACTGCACCTTTATGAGAGAGTGGACAAGTGAACCCATGAACTCCGGTCTAATTTTAATCATAAGAAACAACTTTCCAACACCATTTTCATCATTTATATTTGTTGTGTTAATTAAATCAGAAAATATAAAAATACGTCTACTATTAGCAAACACATACCAAAACCCCAAAACACCTTATTACTATTGATTTTTTACTTTGTTTGACTAGTTATAGGTTGTCTTAATTTTTATTATCTGCAAGTTATTTCAGTTTCATTAATACGAAACCTTGTGCTTGAGAACCACACGGTGGTGTTGGGGACACAAGGTAATTACTTTGTTTTGTAGGTTGCTTGAAGAAGAGAAGAAAAAACAGCTCTAAGCCAATTCCCTGAGAGTTTGAAATAGACCCTCGAGTCACTCTTATGGGGCAAAGAAGTTTGCTACAACACTCTACATTTGGAGTCCCAATGATTTGGTACACACGGAGTTGTTGCCATCACAAGTCGACAGAGAGAGTGATGTGGGGCTCTTATTTCCCAGATATAGATCTAGTTGAACGGAATATACCCGAGAGGCAATAATAAAGTGGTTATTATCTTATTCCATGTTTATAATATTTTTTTCCTCATGCTAGAATTGTATTAACCGGAAACATTAATGCATGTATGTTTAATAAACAAGAAAGGGCTGCTAGTAAAGCCTCTCTTTTAACTAGCTAGTTGATTAACTATGATCAAAGTTTCCTAATCATGAACATTGTATGTTGTTAATAACGGGGTCATGTCATTAGAAGAATGATGTGATGAACACACACCCAAGTAGGTATAGCATGCGATCAAGTCATCAAGTTTTATTGCTATATCAAACTCATACGAAGTAGTTCTAATCCTTAGACCATGAGATCAAGTTAATCACTGATACCGGAAGAGTACTTTGATGATATCAAACGTCACTCCGTAACATGGTGATTATAAAGCTTGAGTTGGGTATTCTGAAAGTGTTAGTTGAGGCTCAAGGATCAAGAGTGGAATTTGTCCGACCCAATGATGGGAAGATACTCTCTGGGCCCTTCTCGGTGATATTGCATTGACACCGCTTGCAAGCATGTGACTACGACACATGAATGCCTTATCACATAACGAGTAAAGAGATTTGTCGAGAAAGAGATCGAACTAATTATGGTTGATACCAAATGATTGAATCTCGGACAAGTAATAATATCGCGAGACAAAAGGAATTAACTATGTTCGTAAATGGTTCACATGATCACTAGTTCATCGTCGAGTAAATGGGAGTCGTCATGGATTTCCAGATCCCGCTGATGATTATTGATCGGAGAGGAGTCTCGATCATGTCCACGTTATTCACGAACCGTAGGGTGACACACTTAAGGTTCGTCGTCGGTTTTGAGTGGACACGATACCCCAATCGAATTATAGGACAACATAGGGGTTGTTTCTGAAAAGCACCGAAATTTTTGGCATATCAAAATAACTCAAGGGAGTATTTGTTAATGTTTGTTAATTGATTGAATTAACAAATATAAAAAAAATAAAAATGTTTTATTAGTGTGGATTTTAATGAGCATGAATGCCATGCAAAATTAAAATGGAATGAACGGGGGGTTACCTCATGTTGATGAGGGGGTTACAACCATGAAGAGGGACATGAAGAGGAGGAGGAACTCCTCCTTGGCCGGCGCACCCCCTTAGGGGGCTGCTCCTTCCTCTCCTATAAAAGGACCCCCTCTCCTACCTCTTCACACACACTTGATCCCTCATTCTTCCCATAGTTGCTGCTCCACCATCGACATTGCTTAGCGAAGCTCTGCCGAAATATATGTTCGTAATCCATACACTTAGTTGAAGTGTGTGTTGGAGTGTCCGATAGATCCCTTCTTCCGCTGCCCCGCTGGATCGAGGGCGTGGAGGAGACGTCGGCGAATCTTACGTGTGGTCTAGTACGGAGGCGCCGCCGGTTGTGGCACCTTGTACATGATCTTGAGATCGTCAAGTGAACAACTACGTCGACTACGTACGTTTTCATCGAGTCTTCATCGGCAATGTTTGTCGGGGAACGTAAAATCCCGCTTCCGGTCTTCGAGGGTGAGTTCTTTATCGCTACCATCTCGTAGAAGATCTTGGCTAGTTTTTGTTCATGCGTAGGATTTTTTTGTTTTCTATGCTACGAACCCATCACTAGCTATAGGAGTGGTGCACGTAGGAGAGAGATCTTTTCTAGATCTAGATCTAGCTAGAGGGGTGGTGCGTATGGGAGAGGGAGATTTATCAAACATGGTTGGTTAAATAAGATAAAATGGGGGGATGGGAGGGGGAATGAGCTGGGAAGGGAGGAGGGTCGGGTTTGAGTGGGGAAGGTGTGAAGAGGATGGATGTGTGGGTGGTGTTAGGTGTGGCTGGTGTGTAGTGGTTCCCCATGTTACCACCGACGTACCAAAATGGGGGTGCACTGGTGGTAACACTAGGCAGCAACCTGGGACAGGACAACCTAATACCACCAGCGAACCAATATATTGGTACGCCGGCGGTATTGGGTGGTCCTGGCCTGGACATGGGCGATCCTTACCACCGTCGCTTGTTTAATGGTACACCGACAATATTAGGACATCACCAAAACAAATTAGGTGGTACATCAGTGATGGCAACAAGTTCGTGTGTACCAACTTATTGGGACTCCAAGTGTAGAGTGTTGTAGCAAGCGTATTTTCCCCACAAGGGTGACTCGAGGGTAAATATCGAACTCTCGGGGAATTGGCAAATAATCACTCCCCTTCTCCTCTTCAAGAAATCTACAAAACAGAATAAATTTCCTTGTGTCCCCAACTCCACCGTTTGGTTGTCAATCACAAGGTTCCGTGTCAGTAATATGAAGAGTATAGTAAATATATAAAAGTAAAGCAATCTATAGTAGGAAATAAAAGTAAAACAATAAAGTGAAGGTCTTTTTGGGTTTCGGATTGGATTTGCAAAACGTAAAAGTATTTTTGGATATTCGAAATAACTAAGTGCTGAAATTCTAGAGGTTGATAAAAGTGTTGGTTTGGTGTTTCTCATGATTAAAATTGGGCCGAGGTTCATGGTTTCACTTGTCTACTCTCTCATAAAGGTGTAATGTACTTAAAATAGTCATAAGTTATATTATGTTGGTGGAATCTCATATTGTGAAATTAGTATTTGTATGGGCATTACGTCCTAGTCCTAACAGATAGAGATGATGCAACACATCTCTCTTATACTCCTCCAGAAAGGGAAAACCCCAAGCAATCTGGTATTGAAGAATTAACAGAGTGTTGCTTTAAGAACTTTGACATAATATTTGGATCTCAAATATAATACTTTGATTGAACAATACCACCTAGAATGTGACTAGATGAAACTATAGCACATGTATCCACTTAATCCCGAGTGAGGCAACAAAAGAAAGGTGAAAACTAAAGTAGATCTTCAATTTTTTTATGTCACTATTCAATCACTACCCCCATGTTACTCCATCTAATACACATGTTCCCCATGAATTTTCTCTCGTACAAGTTGGATCAAAACAAGTACTAATAAAGGGTACATAATATGCATCTACTTATACATCTCACACAAAAGAGGATTCCAATCTCAAATATCATGACATAGAAAAGAGATCCACCACAAACGGGTTACATAGATATAACCTTATATGAGATGCAAATATGAAGGAATATGTGGCAATAAGAGTGACGCCCCGAAACTGGTACCATGAGGATTCCAGCGATCCCGCCGAAATCCGCACGATATCGATTCAGAGATGCCCTCCGACACGACGTGCGCGACAAAGCACACACGTTATGCCAGAGGAATTACCACGAGCAGTAACATTACAAAAGGTTTACAATAGAGCCCACAAGAAACATATATTACGACAACAACTCCAACGATTCAAGATACAAATATACAGTACACGATCCGAATCATTCAGAAAATCGAATACATCCGAGTACGGACAAGATACAAATTAGACTTAGAGTCTTGAAGATAACCAGTGGCGTCCATAACCCCACCCAGGCCAATTCGGAGGGTAACCTTGATAGCGTCGTTCTTCATCGCACTTGTCTTTGTACCTGCCCGGTTATGTCCCAAAGCAGCAATAATTATGGGTTTGTACTTAACGAGACTTCAAGACGTATAAGAATTCATCAACCAGTCGTCCTTTGTACTTGAGGCACGCATGGGACTTAGAGGACGCCATAGGCAATATGGTGGGGTTAAGCGGCAGTACACAAGCACTAAAAACCTATAGAGACACTCTCAACTTACATTGCTAGAATAGATAAGATAGCACATAACTAACAGTTCTATACTCTGCAAACATAACCCAGCCGATGTGCTCCCCCCTCACAAAGGAAGTACTTGCAAGTGCACTCACACGGTTGACAAGTTTTAACCATTTATTATTGAAGTTTTGCTAACTTACTACGCAAGTTCTTATTAATTAACAACATGTGTAAGTTGTCTATGGTCAAGTCATACAGCTCCAAGTCATCCATAACCGCGTACACGGCTTTTCGAAAAGAATGTAACCCTGGAGGGGTGCCCAAATTTGCCCACATGCACGATCAATCCAACCTGGCGAGGGTAAGATTTCACGACACACACTCTCCTTCACTACAACAAAGTCCAGGAAAACACCTAATTAAGTTAAACCCGTATCGAAATCCGGCTGTGCTCAGAAGCGGACTCATCTATGTGCGTCGGCGTACTAGGTGATCAGTGCCCAGCGGGATGACCACTTCGCAGCAGCTTTATGAGCGCAGATTGCATACTGTTGGGGAACCCCAAGAGGAAGGTATGATGAGCACAGCAACAAGGTTTTCCTTAGTAAGAAACCAAGGTTTAATCGACCAGTAGGAGAAAGCCGTGACTTCTGAAGGTGTTGCTAGCTGACTATTGACAGGACGCACTACCGGCATCAGCAACAACGTGGAACCTGTACGCAACACAACCAAAATACTTTGCCCCAACTTACAGGGAGGTTCTCAATCTCACCGGTTTTGCTGAACACAAAGTATTAAATGTATCGAGTGGAAGGAGATGTTTGCAGTAATTAAAGAGAACAATGCTTGCGGAAAGTAAACATAACAGGATGATTGTATCAGTGTAAAGGGAAGGACCGGGATCCACACTTCACTAGAGGTGTCTCTCCATAAAGATAAATAACATGCTGGGTGAACAAATTACAGCTAGGCAATTGACAGAATACCGACCATACATGACAAGATGATTACTATTAGATTCATTTGGGCATTACAACATCATACATAGACCATAATCCAACTGCTTCTATGACTAATAATCCACCTTCCAGTTATCGTCTGAACCCCTTCCAGTATTAAGTTGCAAGCAACAGATTATCGCATTAAGCAATGTGTGTAAAGTAAACAATAGAATTACCCTGGATAAAACATTATTGTTTTCTCCCTAGTAGCAACAGGACATCTACAATCTTAGAAGTTATTGTCACTCTTCCAGAAAACTAGAGGCATGAACCTACTATCGAGCATAAATACCCCCTCTTGGAGTCACAAGTATCTATTTGGCCAGAGTATCTACTAGCAAAGGAGAGCATGTAAGATCACAAATAACATATGACAAGAATATATAATCGATCTCAACAATGTGTTCAGTATTCATCGGATCCCAGCAAACACAACATGTAGCATTAGATAAGGATGATCTTGCTCATGTAGGGCAGCTCACAAGATCTAAACATGAGGCACAAATTGGAGAAGACAACCATCTAGCTACTGCTATGGACCCATAGTCCAGGAATGAACTACTCACGCATCACTTCAGAGGCGGGAATGGCGATGTAGATGCCTCCGGTGATGATTTCCCCCTCCGGCAGGGTGCCGGGAAGAGCTTCAGAACCCTCCCGAGCTAGGGTCTGCGATGGCGGCCGCGACAGAACTTTTCATGGATGGAGGATCGGGTGTTCTGAGTTTTCCCGAGATCGTGAATAAATAGGCGGAAGGGCGAGGTCGGTGGAGGCCAGGGGGCCCACACCACCCCTTGGTGCGGGCCTAGGCCTAGCCACGCCAAGGCATGGCGTGGCTGCCATGTGGCTCCTCTTCGACCCCCCTCTGGACTATGTTTTCATTACAGAAAAATATTGACTTTGGCTTTGGTTTCGTCCAATTCCGAGAATATTTCCCGTACAACTTTTTTGATATACAAAACATCAGAAAATAGGGAACTGGCACTGTGGCATCTTGTTAATAGGTTAGTGCCAGAAAATGTGTACAAGTGCAACGAAGTATGAGCAAAACATATATAAATTGGTGTAAAACAAGCATGGACCATCAAAAATTATAGATACGTTTGAGACGTATCAAGCATCCCAAAGCTTAACTCCTGCTCGTCCTCGAGTAGGTAAGTGAAAACAAAATAATTTTTGAGGTGACATAAAGCCAACACAATCTTGATCAAGCATTGTAAAGCATTATGAGCTGGGATCAAAGTACTCTAAACATAGACATGATAGATATAATTCTGACAATAGAACTTAGCAACTATGTTATAACATGAGAAGTAACTCAAACAAAGGATCATGAATAATAGTGCATTGAAAGAAACTGTTTGTTTATGAGCATAGAGAAAACATAACAAAGTGGTACTCAACATATCCTTTATGAAATAGCAAAACATAAATGTTAGGACACCTGTTCAGAGGGTGACTAGATACAAGTAATTTGAGAACAAGCAATAGTCATAATCATGAATCAATCAATAATAATTTTGGGACTATGCACATTGCACTAAGAATAACAACTATGCTCTCTTAATTGGTGCATAAATAAGAAGGTGAAGACTCAACATAAAAGTAAAATAAAGACTCTTTGCAGAGTCAGCAAGATTAACAAGTTTTATAAACCTTCCAAAAAGTATGGTACTCATTAGATTTGAGCTCTCATTACCCCTATCATAAGCATGTTGAATGGTTAAAGTGAATGTGATGGCAAATATGAGCTATATGCTTGACAATCACAAGTTGAAAATCTCGTGCCCCTTGAATACGAGTACATAAACCTCATGCTACTCAACGTAGGTCCCAAATAAGTTCTTGTCATTGTAAGTATGTATGTATCTTCGTTGGTGGTGACTCTATTTTGGTATTTCTGATCTATGCTCCACCCCCTTTCTGATACGCGGAGGAGGTCCTTTATATAGGGGTTTTTAAGTCAAGAACATCATCTCGGGCTCTTGATGGACGTCTCAAGATGCTCGAGGAGGCGGCATTCCTAGGTGGCACAAATAGGGGTGTGGAATGTGCCACCCACAGGCTTTCTGCCTTCCGGGCTCCATTTGCGTGATTTCAAAGATTCATATCATCATTCCCATTCGACTCTGTATAGGTCTCTAAAAGAAAAAAAATACACAAAACAAGAGATTCATGTTCTGCAGAGTTATAACCAAAATAAAGGGGATCATTGTAAAATCTGCAAAAATAATTTAAAACATTGATATAACCTTATATGAGATGCAAATATGAAGTAATATGTGGCAATTAACTAAAAAGTTTATGTATGCATTTTAGATGCATCAATCGGTAGCAAATAGCATCTTCGTACCACTTATTTGGTGCGATGGTGATATCCATGTGGCTATATTCTATTCCCTAGTAGCGTGTCCTTCACCCACATGACATGTACGTGCCACTCCGGTTTCAAGGAGGTCGCGCATACCATCTGGAACAAAAAGCACACTGACATGCACCCTGGCATGTACCAGGCAATCATGGTCAGTGTTGGCTTCAGCAATGAGACAAAATGGTGCCACTCAGCTACCTCGTTTGACCACAAGTCCTAGGGTACCAGCTTTCTTGGCATGGTACCGCTACATCCGATCCTCTTGCTAAGGACCCACCTGGCCTAGTACTATTATAATCTGTAGTAATGGCCTTGGGGTCATGGGGGTGGGGATGCATGCATGGAGGTGATGGTGACTTGATGAGGATGATGATGAAGATGATGTACGTTTTGGTTGTAGATAAGGCTTAAAAACCTTTGATGACATGTATATTATGATGAGGTGGTATATACTAACCCATCATATGTTGGCGACCTTGCGGTGCTAGGATGGAACCCACTTTTATTTTGGTGGTAGGTTGACATCATAGTTGTAGTGGTAGGATGAACTTGTGATCCACTTTTGGTAATGATCATGCATGCTCCTCTTATTTTTATATCTGGTGTGAACTAGTGATGCTTTCTTTATAAACAAGTTCTTGTTTGCAATCATGATCCTTACTTGTTCTTCTTGTGGCATGTTAGTGGTATGTGATGTTCAAAGGGAGGCATTCAGAAATCTACAATTCATTGAGGATATGACAAGAATAACTCAATGGTTTCTCCAACAAGAGCTACAGAGGGTATGCCATTTTGAGGAGGCATAAGAGGAGTACCAAACCTTCTTGGCCGATGAGACTGTGGCTATTTAGGCTATGGATCATCAGCCAATGCCTCGCCAGCTAATGCATCATCGGCCAATGCCTTATTAGCCAATGGTTGTTTTAGCTATTCCTTTAGCAGAAGGAGTACCTCAGGTACGAGCAAGTAGGCTGAAAGATTTCATCATCGTCATTCTGATCGTCAAGATCTTGTTCTTCAAATTTCTCTATGATCGGATGTAACATGTATTGGTATGGAAGCTCACCTTATTTGAGCCATGGTAACATTATAACAACTTCATGTGTGCAACCAAACATCAATAGTGTGCACCAGTAGAGCCAAAATAGGTTGTGTGCATGCCACAAAACAAAGACGGGTTAGTTGCCCACCTAGTGTAGAAAAACCTTCATAGACCCTAAAATTCAATTCGGCTCCCGGGTGCATATGCTCCATCTACTAAAAAAAATATTTAGAAGTGTCAACAAAAATTTACAAAAAAATCCACATTTACATCTCCATAATATATGTGAGTTCACCAAGTTTCATGAAAAAACAATATTTTCTGTTGTCTATGTAAAAAGGATAAAATTTATCTTATGAGTAGCCTTATTCTCAGCACTGAATTTTGTATTTTTTACATAGACCACATGACAAGACGATTTTTCCTGAAACGACTTTGTGAACGTGTAGCACGTGAAGATATATGTGTGAATTTTTTACTTCAATTTTTTTGAAATTTCAAAAGATGTGTAAGATGCATTTGAAAATGAAGGGAGCATATGTTCTAATGTTCCAAAACACCACTCCCAGACAGACCACCCAAACAAAATCTATGTTTTAGCCAGTAGTTTTCTTTCTTTTTTTAGCACGACTTAATGATATTGGATTTACTTTCTTGAACGTTGCATCTGTTATGGACAGGCTATGACTCCCGAAGCCTGCCCCACTGAGCGCTAAAATATCAAACACGCTAGTACTGCTCACCGCATGTGATTATTTGGCAATCGATACACTCAGGAGCCGAGTCAATGGAATTCCAGTTTGGTTCGTAATTAATCGGCATCCACATGGGTGTGCTATGTATCGACCTGTTTCCATAGAAACCGTTGCAACCGTGGGTAGCTGCTGCTATATAGTGTCGGGAGTACGTGGCCGACCCTAATCTACACATCTTCTGCTTTTCTTTCGCCTCTTAGTGCCCGGTGCTTAATGCTGTCACTAATATCCCATCCAAAAAAGCTTATCCTACGCCGCTTCCCTAATGTCGGTACGTGACGCTGTCGGGTGCGCTGGAATAATTAATGCAAGATTTGTTTAGTTATAGTAGTCAACGCATCTGCACGCGATTTTCTTGTTTTGGTAAAAGGACATGCAAGATTATCTTGTTTTGGTAAAAGGACATGCAAAAAAACCTAGCTTGCTACTCGATGCCTAGAAGACATGCACCATGACCATACAGTATCAGTCTGCCACTAATTTGATTCACATGATACAAAAGGACATAACCTTTTGTGTCACTCGTCGATCTTCGGAAGATGCCATCTGGTGCCGTCCTACCTAGCAACTAATTACTTCTGCCTCGGATGCATGATGTTTTTGACTCTTTTTTTTGCAATTTCTAATGCAAACACTGTTTTACTTTTCTAGTTTTTTTTTTGCGAATAGGACTCTAGCATTAAAAGAAACAACAAACAATAAAAAGCACCCCAAGAAAAATGAAAACTACAACGAGACCCTTGAGAAGCTCTTCATCTTCAATCTCCAGACCGTGTCGACGGTGCGCTGCCGCCGCTCCTCCTCCATGAGTCGACCTGACGTTGTTGGTTGCGGACGGGAAGTCGCCAAACGGATCAAAAAGACCACATCCGTCCAAGAGACGAAGAAGAAAGAAGAACTGTCGACGAAGCTCCTTGACGATCCGAAGATCCCCATAGCCAGACGAAATCCTTGAAGACCAAACCACTCCCACAAGCCTCTCGACGTTGCCGCCGATATGGGGTTTAAGCTAGAGAGACCTTATTGCACGAGAGGCCGCCGCCACCACCCGAGTGCCACCCCTACAAACCTTGACCTTAAAAACGAAGAACTAAGCCCTCAAATAGGGGGCGGAGCCCTCCCACCGACGAGGGCCGAGATCCACTACGCCTCCATGGTCCAAAGGCCACGGAAACGAGGCGATCAGCAGCGGCGCCGGCAGGAGGGCCGAGATCCAATCGACTATCGCCTGTCTTGGGCCTCGTAACATTTTATCCTTGAGTATATCAATATTTTACTTTTCTAGTTTATCATAGTGAGCATAGTTTCTTATCAGAAATGCCAACATCCAAAGCTTCATTACTATTTATCATGGACCGGATGGAGTACTATATTTTTCTCATGATAATCCATGTTAATGACATGGCCTTAATAACTTCGGTACTACATCTGTCCATAAAAGGATATCACAATTTCGTCTAAATTTAGATGTATCTAGACATTATTTAGTGTATAAATACATCTAAATTTAAACAAATCTTCAACATCTTTTTACGGACGGAGAGAGGATGACATTTTTCCCACGAGACAACGAACATAAATGTGGCCTCTCGAGGGTTAACTAACATGGCACATTAACTTTAACCATAGGAATCGACCATATATACCAATCGAGGTATGATATCGATTTGTGTTTTTCCTCGAGTACACTCGAGAAATAGACGTTCGTCCTAAGTAAAGCAACCATGATCATACACAAAGTTCAAATGCAAGGAGATGCTGGGCAACAACACTAAACAGGTCCAACAAGATAGGAAAAACTATAGCTAGCTAAGAATATACGTACAAGATAGACTTTTAGGGTAAGGGTGGATCGAGGAGAGGATACCGTACGTGTGCAAGTGCATGCAGCAACAAGATAGACTTTTTCTCCTCATCGCATCGTCGGATCTTGTCACTTATCATCTTGTCTGCGGCTTGGCTAGGCCAGGTTAAACGCCGGTGGGCTGGGTGACTAGATGAGTCACTGAAAGGTCACCACACACCACAGTGTTCATTCTCATCTTGTTAGCTATTAATATCCTCCTCTGTAATCAGCGGTGTGCCGTATTAATCGGGGTGTATATCAGCTTCCTCTGATTTAACTTAGTCGTCGCAGATTCATTGAAACGGTTAATCGGAGTAAAAAAAGGTAGCTAACTACTGTACTTGCAACAGCACACACGCCAACTTTACACAGCATGCAGCATGACAGGACCCGCCTAGCTCTACAGTTAGCCTTTGCACGGCACATCCATATCCTATTAATTGCTGCCTAGCCATATATAAGTTAGCAGATGCAGAGCCAAGTCCATCTCAGAATTTCTGTTTTGAGTATCGAATCTAAGACATATCTGATCTTGCTTGCTCATGGTGTAGACTGACTTTAGTTGAGCTGTCGATCTGGTAATTCGTGCGCGCTATGGGAGGAGAAAACAAAACGAATTGTCATTGTCGAACATTTGGACTGACCACAGTTTTCTAAACTTCATCTTTTACATTAACTCTGTTAGTCCTTTTATGTTAACATAGCTGGTTTATATAAACTTCATCCTTGTTATCATAACTGAACAAATAATGTTGTCGACACTTTTTCTGGAAAGAATCCTCGAAATAGGCTTTCGCCCCGCTATATTAATATAGCAACCACACGGTACAACTGTCACAACGTACAGAGAAAGAAGGTCGACATGGTCGGATCGACGAAAACGAAGATGCCCTATAGCCGCCGCGCCCTTCGGAGAATTCTCACCGCGCTCCTAGCACTCTGAAGCCCCGCGTACCAAGCAGCACCTCCAAGAAGGGATGCGACAACGACGACGCTGCTGCCCGGACTAATCCTGGGGTTTCCCCCGGTACGCGCAGGGACAAGGAAGGAAGGCTTCACCCAACGCCCTTTGGGAAGGGAAGATGGCGCCAACAGGCGTCATCGCGTCGGTGTCGGCCAGACCGACAGAGATTTCTCCCGGCCCTCGCAGCCCTGCCCCGGACGCTCCATCGTACTCCACCAGACACACCGCCCACCAACTTGCGCCACCACGGCCATAGGGACACCACCGTCGTCTAACCGCGACCAACGAACCGAAGCCACAGGACCAAGGAGGATCCCAAAACCGAAGAATGGCGAGGTATTGGACACGCAGGAGGGAACCACCTCCACCGCCAGCGGTGGTACCAGTCCGGGCATGCCGACGAGGGGCATACCAGGCCCACCTGGCCCGGCCGATCACAGACCCACCTAGCCCGTGCTCGTGAAGCCCTCGTCGGGATATTGCAGGACACGCGCCGCCACCCTAACCATACTCCGCTCCAGCCACCTCCCCTGCCCACCGGAAGCGGTAGCTCCACTCGGAACTGGCCCACCGGGACCCAGATGGGGCCCAAAGGGCCCGGATCTGGGCTGGGAGGGCACCACCAGGCGCCGCCGCCCCGCCGCCAACCGGCGACACCATCACCAGCTCGCCTCCCGGTGCTGCGCTGCCCAAGGAGCCTCGCCGCTGCCGGAACCACCGTCGAACCAAGGAGCACCGCCGCCGGCCAAGGGAGCCTGATACGTCTCAAACGTATCCATAATTTCTTATGTTCCATGCTACTTTTATGATGATACTCACATGTTTTATACACATTATATGTCGTTATTATGCATTTTCCGGCACTAACCTATTGACGAGATGCCGAAGCGCCAGTTGCTGTTTTCTGCTGTTTTTGGTTTCAGAAATCCTACAAAGGAAATATTCTCGGAATTGGACAAAATCAACGCCCAGGGGCTTATTTTTCCACGAAGCTTCCAGAAGACCGAGGGAGAAACGAAGTGGGGCCACGGGGCGCCGCCACACTAGGGCGGCGTGGCCTAAGGGGGGCCCGCACGGCCCTAGCGTGTGGGGCCCCTGTGACTCCTCCGACTCCGCCCTTCCGCCTACTTAAAGCCTTCGTCGCGAAACCCTCTGTACCGAGAGCCACGATACGGAAAACCTTCCAGAGACGCCGCTGCCGCCAATCCCATCTCGGGGGATTCAGGAGATCGCCTCCGGCACCCTGCCGGAGAGGGGAATCATCTCCCGGAGGGCTCTTCATCGCCATGATCGCCTTCGGATCGATGTGTGAGTAGTTCACCCCTGGATTATGGGTCCATAGCAGTAGCTAGATGGTTGTCTTCTCCTCATTGTGCTATCATGTTAGATCTTGTGAGCTGCCTATCATGATCAAGATCATTTATTTATAATGCTACATGTTGTGTTTGTTGGGATCCGATGAATATTGAATACTATGTCAAGTTGATTATCAATCTATCATATATGTTGTTTATGTTCTTGCATGCTCTCTGTTGCTAGTAGAGGCTCTGGCCAAGTTGATACTTGTAACTCCAAGAGGGAGTATTTATGCTCGATAGTGGGTTCATGCCTCCATTTAATCTGGGACATTGAGAGAAAGTTCTAAGGTTGTGGATGTGCTGTTGCCACTAGGGATAAAACATCGATGCTTTGTCTAAGGATATTTGTGTTGATTACATTACGCACCATACTCAATGCAATTGTCTGTTGTTTGCAACTTAATACCGGAAGGGGTTCGGATGATAATCTGAAAGTGGACTATTTAGGCATAGATGCATGCTGGATAGCGGTCTATGTACTTTGTCGTAATGCCCTGATTAAATCTCATAGTACTCATCATGATATATGTATGTGCATTGTTATGCCTTCTTTATTTGTCAATTGCCCAACTGTAATTTGTTCACCCAACATGCTATTTATCTTATGGGAGAGACACCACTAGTGAACTGTGGACCCCGGTCCATTCTTTACATCTGAAATACAATCTACTGCAATTGTTCTTTACTGTTCTTTGCAAACAAACATCATCTTCCACACTATACATCTAATCCTTTGTTACAGCAAGCCGGTGAGATTCACAACCTCACTGTTACGTTGGGGCAAAGTACTTTGATTGTGTTGTGCAGGTTCCACGTTGGCGCCGGAATCCCTGGTGTTGCGCCGCACTACACTTCGCCGCCATCAACCTTCAACGTGCTTCTTGGCTCCTACTGGTTCGATAAACCTTGGTTTCTTACTGAGGGAAAACTTGCTACTGTACGCATCACACCTTCCTCTTGGGGTTCCCAACGGACGTGTGTTAACTGCACGCATCAAGCTCTTTTTCTGGCGCCGTTGCCGGGGAGATCAAGACACGCTGCAAGGGGAGTCTCCACTTCCAATCTCTTTACTTTGTTTTTGTCTTGCTTTACTTTATTTTATTTACTACTTTGTTTGCGGCACTAAAACAAAACACAAAAAAATTAGTTGCTACCTTTACTTTATTTATTGTCTTGTTCTCCATATTAAAAACACAAAAAAAAATAGTTACTTGCATTTTCTTTATTTAGTTTGTTTTATTTACTACTGTTAAAATGAATACTCCTGAAAACACTAAGTTGTGTGACTTCACTAGCACAAATAATAATGATTTCTTATGCACACCTATTGCTCCACCTGCTACTGCAGCAGAATTTTTTGAAATTAAACCTGCTTTATTAAATCTTGTTATGAGAGAGCAATTTTCTGGTGTTAGTTCTGATGATGCTGTTGCCCATCTTAATAATTTTATTGAACTATGTGAAATGCAAAAGTATAAGGATGTAGATGGTGATATTATAAAATTGAAATTGTTTCCTTTCTCCTTAAGAGGAAGAGCTAAAGATTGGTTGCTATCTTTGCCTAAGAATAGTATTGATTCATGGACTAAATGTAAGGATGCTTTTATTGGTAGATATTATCCTCCCGCTAAAATTATATCTTTGAGAAGTAGCATAATGAATTTTAAGCAATTAGATAATGAACATGTTGCTCAAGCATGGGAGAGAATGAAATCTTTGGTAAAGAATTGCCCAACCCATGGACTAACTACTTGGATGATCATTGATGACCCACAAGTATAGGGGATCGCAACAGTCTTCGAGGGAAGTAAAACCCAATTTATTGATTCGACACAAGGGGAGACAAAGAACACTTGGAAGCCTTAACAGCGGAGTTGTCAATTCAGCTGCACCTGGAAACAGACTTGCTCGCAAGAGTTTATCAGTAGTAACAGTTTTATAGCAGTAGCAGTAGTAAAATAACAGCAGCAGAGTAGCAGAAACAGCAGTAGTAATTATAGTAAACAGCAGAATTAAAATACTGTAGGCACGGGGACGGATGAACGGGCGTTGCATGAATGAGAGAAACTCATGTAACAATCATAGCAGGGCATTTGCAGATAATAATAAAACGGTGTCCAAGTACAAAGCAATCAATAGGCATGTGTTCCATATATAGTCGTGCGTGCTCGCAATGAGAAACTTGCACAACATCTTTTGTCCTACCAGCCGGTGGCAGCCGGGCCTCAAGGGAAACTACTGGATATTAAGGTACTCCTTTTAATAGAGTACCGGAGCAAAGCATTAACACTCCGTGAACACATGTGATCCTCACATCACTACCATCCCCTCCGGTTGTCCCGATTTACATCACTTGGGGCCATCGGTTCCGGACAGCGACATGTGTATACAACTTGCAGGTAAGATCAATAAACAATGAATATCATGATGAAACAATAACATGTTCAGATCTGAGATCATGGCACTCGGGCCCTAGTGACAAGCATTAAGCATAACAAGTTGCAACAATATCATCAAAGTACCAATTACGGACACTAGGCACTATGCCCTAACAATCTAATGCTATTACATGACCAATCTCATCCAATCCCTACCATCCCCTTCGGCCTACAGCGGGGGAATTACTCACACATGGATGGGGGAAACATGGCTGGTTGATGTAGAGGCGTTGGCGGTGATGGCGGCGATGATCTCCTCCAATTCCCCGTCCCGGCGGAGTGCCAGAACGGAGACTTCTGGCTCCCGCGACGGAGTTTCGCGATGTGGCGGCGTTCTGGAGGGTTTCTGGCGACTTCGACTTCCCTCCGTGCGTTTTTAGGTCGAGGCCGATAAATAGTCCGAAGGAGGGCGTCGGAGGCCGGCCGAGGGGGCCACACCACATGGCCGCGCGGGCCCCCCTGGGCCGCGCCGCCCTATGGTGTGGGGCCCTCGGGCCTCCACCTGGTTTGTCCTTCTGGCTCCGTCAGTATTCTGGGAAAATAGGGCCTTCTGCATAAATTCCGAGGATTTTCCCGAAAGTTAGATTTCTGCACAAAAACGAGACACCAGAACAGTTCTGCTGAAAACAGCGTTAGTCCGTGTTAGTTGCATCCAAAATACACAAATTAGAGGCAAAACAATAGCAAAAGTGTTCGGGAAAGTAGATACGTTTTGGACGTATCAACTCCCCCCAAGCTTAGCTTATTGCTTGTCCTCAAGCAATTCAGTTAACAACTGAGCGATAAAAGAACTTTCACGAACACATTTGCTCATATGATGTATATATTCTCATGCTATGGCTAATACTTAAGCAGTTCATAATGAGATACGTGCAAATAAGATCATCTAACAGCTATGTCAATCATGGAGAGGTACCAACAATTAATAATAAGCATCATGAATCATGTATATAAGCAAGATTGCAATGTTCATAAGAGAGTATGATAAAGTGGTATCTCGCTTGCCTGTATTTGATTGGCAAAACATAAATGCCCGGGCACCTCTGGAGTTCATAGAAAGACTAGAAGTAGTGATTGTCAAAGATAAAAGCATCAAAGTTATACCACAATCAATCATATTTTGAGACAAGCATATTATACTAAGAATGACAGTTGTGCTCTCAAGAAAGTGCTCAAAGAAATAATGGAGACACAACATAGAAGTAAAAGATTGACCCTTCGCAGAGGAAGCGAGGGGATTAACATGCGCTAGAGCTTTTCATTTTTGAAATCAGGAGTAGAATCATTTTGAGAGGTGTTTGTTGTTGTCAACGAATGGTAATGGGTACACTAACTACCTCGCCAACCGGACTTTCAAGAGCGGCTCCCATGAATTTTCATTTTTGGGTGGCACTCCTTCCAACCTTTCTTTCACAAACCATGGCTAACCGAATCCTCGGGTGCCTGCCAACAATCTCATACCATGAAGGAGTGCCTTTTTATTTTAGTTTTATTATGATGATGACACTCCCCCCAACCTTTGCTTACACAAGCCATGGCTAACCGAATCTTCGGGTGCCGTCCAACAATCACAAACCATGGAGGAGTGTCTATTTAAGTTAATTAATTTGGGACTGGGAATCCCATTGCCAGCTCTTTTTGCAAAGTTTTTGGATAAGCGGATGCGCCACTAGTCCATATCAGAGTCCGTCAAAAGTAAATGACAAGGTTGAAAGCTAAACACCACATACTTCCTCATGAGCTATGAAACATAAACACAAATTGAGAAGCATTTTGAAGGTTTTAAAGGTAGCGCATGAGAATTTACTTGGAATGGTTTGAAATGCCATGCATAGGTATTTATGGTGGACACTCTGGAATAACTTGGTTTTCATGTGTTTGGAAGCACGAGCAGCGTTCCCGCTCAGTACAAGTGGAGGCTAGCAATAGACTAGGGAGCGACAAATCAAGAGAGCAGTAACTGTCATAATCATGCTTGCGGCAAAATAAATTAACGGAGGCATAAAAGTGATACAAGAACTCTGAAGCAATATAGATCATCAAGGCTTAATTGACTTTTTGTTCAGTCATATGCATGCGTGAGCATGTGCCAAGTCGATATAAATGAATTATTCAGAGGAGGATACCACAATGCCATACTTACTTATGAATAAAACAATGCAAGCAAACATCCATGACATGCTACTCATATTAATAGATTGGAGCTAAACATGAGAGATCATAAACTACTAGACTTTCTCAAATAACATATACCTCACATGAACCAACTAAGCATGCTCACATGGATGAGTATATGTACAAAAATGAAAACAAATAGAGTTCATACCAGCCTCTCACCACAATCAGATTGTCGTAGATCGTCATTATTGCCTTTCACTTGTGTAGCTTGGATAATATAAAATGAAAACCACGCTCCAGCCACCGAAGACCATTGAACTCAAGATGAACTTTACAAACCAAAGAAGAACAACAAATATTTTTGGTGTTTTCGAATTTGAGAACAAGAACAAAAGGAAACAAGCGAACAAAGCAAAATCTTTTTGGGTTTTCTTATAGCAAACTAGCAATAGTAAATAAAGCGAAACAAATGCAAGAAACCAAAGCAAACAAATTATGAAGAGAAACAACAGAAATATTTTTGGTCTTTTTGTGTTTTAGGAAAGAAACAAAGCAAGAACAAGAAATAGCAAACTAAAAGAAACACAGAAAAGCGAGATGGCAAAAATCTGCCAAAACCTGACAGCAGTACAGAAATCGATTTTTACAAAAATCTTACGTTACTCAGATCGAAAAGTGTTCAACTAATGAAAGTTAGATAACAACCTGGGGAACCTGCACAAAAATTGGCAGCTCAAAATAACGTTCTGGCGGTGCGCACGAATTTTTCTAGTAACAGCCCAGAATCTGTTTTCAGGCAGCACTTCCCCAAATATCATCTCCCTCTCATTAGAAAACCACTCAAAGAGACTAAACAAGTATGTACAAGTATCCAGCAATCATAATATGCAAAGAATGAGTGATGCCGGTATACCTCCCCCCAAGCTTAGGCTTTTGGCCTAAGTGGAGTTCAATCCCATCGATCCCATGAGGTAGTATCTCCGTAGTACGACGAAGATGGATCATCTTCCGGGTATGTGCTGGAAGAAGCACCCGGATACGTGACGGTGTAGTCGTGGGAAGCCTCGGCGTCCTCGGAGTCATGCCGCTGGTGGAAGTCTTGTATCTTCATATGTTCATCCACCTCCTCCTTAGTGCACGACCATGATTGCCTGTCAATACTGAACAAACCTGGTTGGGGAAGAGGGATTTCCTTCTCCTCCCCGTCAGCAAACAACATTCTATAGACCATATTATCTAAAGTAGAATCAGTGGTAACAAAATGATGACTCTTCATAGCAGCAATATCGAGTCTCCTAGGGATCAATGGCACATCATTAGGATCAAGAGGAAGTCTTAAATATGTTAAAACGCGCAGTGCAATAGTTCCTCCAAAAATAGGCCCCCTGTTAGTTAGGCGGCGAGCAATAAGAGAACCAAGATGATAAGATGTCTGACCAGTAAGTGCAATATTCAAGAAAGCAAGATGGTAACTAGAAATATTGCTAGTGTTCTCCCTACCAAGAATGCTAGTAGCAATATAGTATGCAAAATACTTAATGGCGGGGAGTTGAATGTTCCTTATCTTGCCACGCTGAATGGTGCGACAATCATCATCGGTGATCCCTCGATAGAGCTCCAACAAGTCCCGGGGGTTGTCATCAATCCTACTTGCTGTACCTACAGGGGCAATATCCAATGCACGACAAAAATCTTCCAATTTCATAGTAACAGGATTACCATAGATCTTGAATGCAACTGTCGGCTCGTATTGCGTGTTGTTGAACCTGAAGCTCTCGACGAAAATTTTGGTGAGCATGTAGTATTGCCCCCTTTCATCTCCCACGTAGGTGGTTAAGCCCGCCTTGTTGACAAGGGTGAAGAAATCATCCAATATCCCTGCATTTGTCAGAAAATCATAACATGGGAAGGATGAAGCATTAGGAGCCCCGTTGTCCTCTTCGGGCGCGAAGCTAGGCGCGATGATATCCTCATTGTACGATCGCCTAATCCGGGTGGCGGCCCTAGAAGGCCTCCCGGTGCTGGTTGTTCCTTTCTTGAACAACTCTCCAAAGTTGAACTTCTTCATCCCTTCTCTGAAATTTTCAACAATATAAAATTTGATTTGGTGACATATAATCATGGGGAACTACTATAGGAACTTGCTAGAGTACTAATCATGCATCAAAACTAGTTTATACAACTTAGAACAAACATGCAAGCTCACTAAACATGTTACCTACTGCAGCAAAATATTCAAGATATACTCAACCAAACAAAATTCTACTTGGATAGGCGGAGGAGTCACATACCGAAGAGCAAATGTGCCAAATTTCAGACAGAAATCTGAGCTGAGCAAAGAGATCGAGAAATCTGGAGTTCTTGAGCAAAAACGCGAGTGAGAGGAAGCTGGTTCGAGTTTTTTCGGGAGAGAGAAGATGCTGGGAGAAAGAGATGAGATAGTGGGGCAAGGAGGGGCCCACACCACAGGGTGGCGCGCCCCCCTCCTTGGCCGCGCCGGCCTGTGGTTTGGCACCCTGGGGTGCCCCACAGGTCATCCTCTGGTGCTCCCAGGTGCTTCGTCGAAAAATAGGACCAACGGTATAATTTTTGCGAATTTTTGAAAACTTTGAAAAACGCACATTTCTGGGTATTTAGTTTATTATTACTGGCCAGGAAATTTTTTGAAATCTCCAAATAACTAAGGAACTTTGCAAATTAAAAGTGCTACAGCAACTAGAGCAAGTGGAGGAAGAAAGAGATGTTGTTTACCTCCTCTATGCATATAAAAAGTATTTGTTAACAAGGTTGATCAAGTCTTGCCACCAAATAAATTTTACATAGCATATGAAGAAATAAACCTCAAATCAACCATGTTACCTTGAATTGTATTGATATGGATCCAATCATGAGAGTTTGATATTCTTCTTTAGGCTCATATATAGGACAATCAATAGTTCCCACTTTGATAGTTCTCACATTAGAAATAGTATTAACTCCACACGCTTTCTCAAACTTCTTGGGGAAATAAACGGTATGCTCCCTATCATCAACATTGAAAGTAACCTTTCCTTTATTGCAATCAATAACAGCCCCTGCGGTGTTAAGAAAAGGTCTCCCAAGAATAATAGACATATTATCATCTTCAGGCATTTCCAACACAACAAAATCAGTTAATATCAAGCAGTTAGTAGTAACTTGAACAGGAACATTCTCACATATACCAACAGGAATAGCAGTAGATTTATCAGCCATTTGCAAAGATATATCAGTAGGTATCAACTTATCTAAGTAAAGTCTCTTATAAAGAGAAAAAGGCATAACACTAACACCGGCTCCCAAGTCACATAGAGCAGTTTTAACATAATTATTCTTAATAGAACAAGGAATAGTAGGTATACCTGGGTCGCCCAACTTCTTTGGAACTTTGCCATTGAAAGAGTAATTAGCAAGCATAGTGGAAATTTCCTCATTGGGGATTTTCCTCTTGTTAGTAACAATATCTTTCATATATTTCGAATAAGGTGGCAATTTAATAGCATCAGTCAAAGGGATTTGCAAGAATAAAGGTTTCATCCAATCACAAAATTTATTATAGTGTTCTTCTTCCTTTGATTTTAGTTTCTTAGCAGGAAAAGGCATTTGCTTTTGCACCCAAGGTTCTCTTTCATTACCATGTTTCTCAGCAATAAAATCTTCTTTAGTGAACTTTTTATTTTTAGCATGCTTTTCAGGTTCTTCTTCAACCTCTTCTTTATCAGGAGTATCATTCTTATCATTATCCTTATCATGTTCATTACCACTTTCAGTTTCAGCATCAAAAATAGAAATACTATTAGGATCATTAACAGGTTCAGAGGATTCTACAACATTTTTATGCTTCTTCTTCTTTTTCTTCTTAGAATGAGCACTAGGTTCAATGCATTGAGAATCTTGTTCAATTCTTTTGGGATGCCCTTCAGGATATAGAGGATCCTGGGTAGAGACACCACCTCTAGTTGTTACTTCATAAGCATGTTTTTCTTTAGAATTATTCCCTAACAAGTCATTTTGCACCTTAGTGAGTTGATCAATTTGAGTTTGAATCATATGAAAATGTTTAACAAGCATCTTAACATCATTGGAGGTTCTCTCTACAATATCATGCAATTCACTAATAGCTCGAGAATTTTCCATTAAATGATTCTCTACTCTCATATTAAAATTTTCTTGCTTAACAATATAATTATCAAACTCATCTAAGCATTGAGCAGGAGGTTTCGAATACGGAATATCCTCCCTAGTAAAGCGTTGAAGGGAGTTTACCTCAATCATGGATGAAGGGGGGATTATCTCACATATATCTTCTATGGGAGGAAGATTCTTCACATCTTCAGATTTAATACCTTTCTCCTTGAGAGACTTCTTGGCTTCCCTCATATCTTCATCATTTAATTTAATCATACCCCTCTTCTTTAATATTGGCGTTGGAGTTGGTTCAGGCGTAGTCCAATCATCATGATTCCGGCCTATTTTAGCCAATAATTCTTCAGCGTCGTCTGGAGTTCTTTTCCTGAAAACACAACCAGCACAACTATCCAGGTATGCCCTAGACTCAATGGTTAGTCCACTATAAAATATATCAAGTAAATCATGCTTTTCCAAATCATGATCAGGCTGAGCTCTAATAAGAGAGCAAAATCTCGCCCAAGCCTCAGGCAATTTCTCTCCATCTTCCTGGTTGAAATTATAGATTCTCTGCAAAGCTATATGTTGAGCACTAGCAGGAAAGTATTTACGGAAGAAAACATCAAGCAATTCTTTTGGACTTTTAATAGAATTAGGTGGCAAACTATTATACCAAGTTTTAGCGTCATCCTTTAATGAGAATGGAAAGATTTTAGCAACAAAGTAAGTACGCATCTTGACATCATCAGAAAACAAGCTACTTAGAGTAGATAACTCAGTCATGTGTTCAACAGCACTTCTTTTTCAGTACCACAAAAGGGCGTTTTCTCAACAATAGCTATATGAGATAGATCAAGAGAAAAATCATAATCTTTATCCTTAATGTTTATAGGAGATGTGGCAAATTTAGGATCAGGAGACAGTTTATATCTAACAGCATGTTCTGCAAGCAACTTTTTAATTTTTCTTGCATCAGTAGTAGCATTGCATTTTTCAATAAAATCATCATTAAGCTCCACATAATCTTCATCAGGATCATCACTAAAATAATCAAGTTCAGGTGAACTAACAGGTGTAGTAGCATTAGGAGTTTCAGTATTTTCAATTTGTCTAGACCTAGCAATCGTAGCATCTAGAAAAGATCCCAATGAACCACTATCATCAAGCACAGTAGAAATATTATCAATATTATGAGAGTGTTCAGATTCAGCAGAAGTGCCTGCATGTGAAGCATGCGGCGGTGAAACAAGTTTATCAATCACAGATGGTGAATCAAGAGCAGCAGAGGTATTCAGAATTGTACCTTTTCTTGTAGTGGATGGTAATATGGCGATCTTAGTATCGCGAGGTTTACCCATGATGGAGAATTTGCAGCGAACAATATTAATCCAAGTGAACTTCCAAATAAAGCTATGCTCCCCAGCAACGGCGCCAGAAAATAGTCTTGATGACCCACAAGTATAGGGGATCGCAACAGTCTTCGAGGGAAGTAAAACCCAATTTATTGATTCGACACAAGGGGAGACAAAGAACACTTGGAAGCCTTAACAGTGGAGTTGTCAATTCAGCTGCACCTGGAAACAGACTTGCTCGCAAGAGTTTATCAGTAGTAACAGTTTTATAGCAGTAGCAGTAGTAAAATAACAGCAGCAGAGTAGCAGAAATAGCAGTAGTAATTATAGTAAACAGCAGAATTAAAATACTGTAGGCACGGGGACGGATGAACGGGCGTTGCATGGATGAGAGAAACTCATGTAACAATCATAGCAGGGCATTTGCAGATAATAATAAAACGGTGTCCAAGTACAAAGCAATCAATAGGCATGTGTTCCATATATAGTCGTGCGTGCTCGCAATGAGAAACTTGCACAACATCTTTTGTCCTACCAGCCGGTGGCAGCCGGGCCTCAAGGGAAACTACTGGATATTAAGGTACTCCTTTTAATAGAGTACCGGAGCAAAGCATTAACACTCCGTGAACACATGTGATCCTCACATCACTACCATCCCCTCCGGTTGTCCCGATTTCTGTCACTTCGGGGCCATCGGTTCCGGACAGCGACATGTGTATACAACTTGCAGGTAAGATCAATAAACAATGAATATCATGATGAAACAATAACATGTTCAGATCTGAGATCATGGCACTCGGGCCCTAGTGACAAGCATTAAGCATAACAAGTTGCAACAATATCATCAAAGTACCAATTATGGACACTAGGCACTATGCCCTAACAATCTAATGCTATTACATGACCAATATCATCCAATCCCTACCATCCCCTTCGGCCTACAGCGGGGGAATTACTCACACATGGATGGGGGAAACATGGCTGGTTGATGTAGAGGCGTTGGCGGTGATGGCGGCGATGATCTCCTCCAATTCCCCGTCCCGGCGGAGTGCCAGAACGGAGACTTCTGGCTCCCGGGATGGAGTTTCGCGATGTGGCGGCGTTCTGGAGGGTTTCTGGCGACTTCGACTTCCCTCCGTGCGTTTTTAGGTCGAGGCCGATAAATAGTCCGAAGGAGGGCGTCGGAGGCCGGCCGAGGGGGCCACACCACATGGCCGCGCGGGCCCCCCCTGGGCCGCGCCGCCCTATGGTGTGGGGCCCTCGGGCCTCCACCTGGTTTGTCCTTCTGGCTCCGTCAGTATTCTGGGAAAATAGGGCCTTCTGCATAAATTCCGAGGATTTTCCCGAAAGTTGGATTTCTGCACAAAAACGAGACACCAGAACAGTTCTGGTGAAAACAGCGTTAGTCCGTGTTAGTTGCATCCAAAATACACAAATTAGAGGCAAAACAATAGCAAAAGTGTTCGGGAAAGTAGATACGTTTTGGACGTATCAATCATCCAAACCTTTTATGCAGGACTGAATTTTTCTTCGCGGAACCTATTGGATTCAGCTGCGGGAGGTACCTTTATGTCCATTACTTTGGGGGCGGCGACAAAGCTTCTTGATGATATGATGATCAATTACTCTGAATGGCACACGGAAAGAGCTCCACAAGGTAAGAAGGTAAATTCTGTCGAAGAAACCTCCTCCTTGAGTGATAAGATTGATGTGATTATGTCTATGCTTGTGAATGGTAGATCTAATGTTGATCCAAATAATGTTCCTTTAGCTTCATTGGTTGTTCAAGAAGAGAATGTTGATGTGAATTTCATTAAAAGTAATAATTTCAACAACAATGCTTATAGGAATAATTCTGGTAACAACTATAGGCCATATCCTTCTGCTAATAGTAATGGTTATGGTAATTCTTATGGGAATTCTTCCAACAATAATAGGAGTGTACCTGACGTGGGCATTACCCTTCGGGTAACCAAGGTTGCCCTATCCTGTATTTCCTAGTTGGAGGCCCATGAAGGCACTCGACGGCAAGATGGGCCACTAGGGGGGTGCAACGGAAGATTCCTTGAAGTACAAGACGCGGAAGGAGCCGAACAAGGAAAGTCTAGAGATAGATTTGTTGTAAACCTAGTCGTACTCGATTAGACCTCTTGAGACCTGGCCTCCTATATAAAGGCCAGGAGAGGGGCTGTCGAGGGACACAATCAATCTTAGCGATCATAGCCAGCAGAAGCTTAGAACTAGGTTACCCTAGAACTTAGCCATCTCGACGAGATCATAGTCGAATTATTCGGCACCCCATTGTAACTCATTATCATCATAATCAAGAACAGACAGGCAGGACGTAAGGGTTTTACCTCATCGAGGGCCCCGAACCTGGGTAAATCGCTCTCCCCGCTTGTCTGTGAACCGATGTCTCGTGTCAGCTTGGAGGATTCCATCAACCCTAAGCCCCTATCGGAGGGCATTGCCGAGGAGCACCCTCGACAATTGGCGCCGTCTGTGGGAACCCTGTCGTCACAAGGCAGGTCATCGGCAATACCAGTCACATATGCGGCGTTCGTACTCGAGTCGCCAACGCCACCAGATCCAAAAGACCCGATCCGCTGCGGATCCTTTGAGTTCGTACCACATCTCGAGCCGTCGCATCCGATCTCCACAGAATCGCATGACGACATGACCGCAAACTTCGGAGGTGTTCACTTCATCATCGACTCCGGAGGTTTCCTTCGCCTTCCTAGGGCAGGTACATCTGGCTCGAAAACCTCAATCTCGGCAGGTGACGTTCCGGCAACAGCCTTAGAAATCCCGCTCGGGAACACGCAAGGAAGCAGCCGAGGAAGTTTCGACCTCGCAGCGGGACGAAGGAAAAGACAAAGGGATGTGCGCCGTGAAGAGGAAGAACGTACAGCGACTCACCTTCGACAGACCGAACGAGGACAGCAGGACAAGCAACCGATCAATGGCCGCACCCGTTCACCATACTTATCAGCCACAGAGCAACTCGAGGCACCATGCTACCTCCACTCCTACATTGACCCGAAGGATGGTAGAGAGAAATCCAGTCACCTGTTAAGGAACTGCCGACACTTCCTGGAGATTCGACAGTTCTGTGATGATCTTAGAGGCGAAGCTATATCAAGAGTTCACATAATGGAGAAGAGGGCAAGATCTTACAATTACCAGCCAGAACCATATGTACCAAAGCCGTACGAACCGATGGAAAGAGACGAGTATATACCGGCCGAGGCGTTCCCAGAACCACGCGGGCAGGTCAACATGATCCATAAAACCAGCTTTTCAAAAAGGGAAATCAAGAAATTCTCACGAGAAGTGAAGTATGCGGAAGTTGCCATGGTTGACACACCCGAATTCATCGACTGGTCGGAACAAAGCATCTCCTTCGACAGGATAGACCACCCGAAAGCCGTCCCTAGACCAGGTCATGCAGCCCTTGTCCTTGAGGTGCAGATTGGAGGGTACAACATGAGCAAAGTATTCATGGATGGAGGAAGTGGCTTGAACCTATTATTCGCCGGTACAATGAGAGCAATGGGTCTAACAGTCGATATGCTAAGAGAGTCTGACACAGGATTCCATGGCATTATACCGACCCAACCCGCTTACTCCCTTGGTAAAACATCATTGGACGTAGTCTTCGGTACGCCCACCAATTTCAGAAAAGAGAAGATCGAGTTCGAAGTAGTCGATTGGGAGTCTCAATATCACGCCATCCTTGGCAGGCCCGCGTTTGCTAAATTCATGGCCGTGCCTCATTATGCGTACCTAAAACTAAAGATGCCAGGCAACAACGGGACCCCAATAAACGTTAATGGAAGCTTTGCTCGATCAGACACCTGCGATAGGGAGTTCCAGAAGATCGCCTCGAAGTTCGGTGCCAAGGAAGAACTTAATGCAGTCGACGCTGCCATAGATCATACGCAACCACCAGCCGACAACCGAAACATAAGATCCGATGAGTTCAATGCTACAAAGGAAGCCAAGAAGCTGCAGGTGCATCCCACTGACCCGAAGAAAATGGTCAACACGTCGGCTGACCTTACGGTCGCATAGGAAGGCGCGCTCATCGAGTTCCTCCGTGAGCGCTGGGAGATATTTGCATGGGAACCATCCGACATGCCAGGTATCCCTAGGGAACTCGCTGAGCACGACCTTAATGTTGATCCGATAGCCAAGCCAGTGCAGCAGTCGATGCGCCGATTTTCCGAGCCTAAGAGAAGAGCAATTGGCGAGGAAGTCAATCGACTCCGTAAAGCAGGATTCATCCGAGAGCTCAAGGAATCTCAGTGGGTGGCCAACCCTGTTATGGTGCCCAAAAAAGACACCACCGCTTTGCGTATGTGTATCGACTACACCAGCCTCAACAAACACTGTCCGAAAGACCACTTCCCCCTGCCTCGCATTGATCAGATAGTCGACTCCACAGCTGGATGTGATTGCCTCTCCTTCCTTGATGCGTACTCCAGATATAATCAGATCAAGCTGAAGAAAGAAGACCAGGAGCTAACCGCGTTCATCACCCCACACGGCATTTTCTATTACAACGTCATGACATTCGGGTTAAAAAACGCAGGAGCAACTTATCAACGCTGCATGCAGGCTTGCCTCGGAGAGCAGATCGGGAGAAACATCGAAGTCTACATTGACGACATCGTGGTGAAAACAAAGCACATTGCCACTCTCGTCAATGACTTGCGGGAAACTTTTGACAACTTAGACAAGTATAAAATCAAGTTGAATCCCGAAAAATGTTTCTTCGGAGTGCCAGGAGGGCAAGTACTAGGGTACTTCATCTCGGCTAGGGGGATTGAAGCCAACCCTTTGAAGATCAAAGCTATTCTCGACATGGAGCCGCCAAAGAATCTGCACCAAGTGCAGCAACTGGCAGGACGATTAGCAGCGCTCAGCAGGTTCATTGCCAAGCTAGGAGAAAAAGCTTTGCCTTTCTACAATTTGATAAAAAAATCAGAAAAATTCGAGTGGACAAAGGATGCGCAGGAATCCTTCGACAACCTGAAGAAAATCCTGTCGACATCTCCAGTCCTTGTAACCCCACGGAAGAAGGAAACACTGCTAATGTATATAGCTGCGACAGCCCAAGTCTTTAGCAGCGTATTGGTCGTCGAGCGAGAAGAAGCAGGGAGAGTTCATGGCGTGCAAAGGCCCGTTTACTACCTCAGTGAGGTGCTCACACCTGCAAGACAGAGGTACCCCCATCATCAGAAGTTGGCATACGCAGTGTGGAGATCAGCTCGCAAGTTACGGCACTACTTCACAGAGCACCCGATTATCGTCGTGAGCGAAGCACCACTGAAGAACATAATGACCAACCCAGAGGCCACAGGTCGAGTGTCCCAATGGGCTATCGAGATAGCGCCACACGATATAACCTACGTCAATCGAACAACGATAAAATCCCAAATCCTCCCAGATTTCGTGGTAGACTGGATCCAATCACAGACACCAGCAGCACCCGACATGTCGGGATCGTGGATAATGTACTTTGACGGGTCAAAACGAAGCACAGGTGCAGGAGCAGGAGTGGTGCTGATATCACCGCAGGGAGATAAGATGAAGTACATACTACGTATGAATTTCTCACTGCCGACGAACAATGAAGCAAATTACGAGGCGCTGCTGCACGGAATGAAAATGGCAAAGGCATGCGGGGCAACTCGTCTGGAAATTTATGGAGATTCAAACTTGGTGGTGCAGCAGTCGATGAACTTATGTGACGCGGTCAGCGACAACGTGATCGCTTATCAGCAGCTGTATCAAAATATGGAAGCTAAATTCGAAGGCTGTGAGCTCAAACATATCGGCAGAGCCAGCAACGAGGAAGCTGACACTTTGGCAAACATCGGGTCCATGTGCTCCCCTATTCCAGACGGAGTGTTTTACGAAGTGATCACTCAACGATCAATAAAAGAAAAGGCGTCGGTACCTCCCGAACCATCGGCTGATGAATTAAAGGCGAGCTCGCAGCAAGCTGCCGAAGAATCTCCGACTCCCCCTGCTGAACAAGTCCTCCTCCTCGAGCCACTATGGACCAAGCCGTTCCTAGCGTATCTAACGAAGCATGAGTTACCAGAGGACCCGATAGAAGCAAGACGAATCGTTAGACGATCGAAAGCCTTCACCATAGTAAACGGTGAACTTTACAAGCGCAGCATTTCCGGTATTTTCCAAAGATGCATTGCCATTGACGACGGAAGAGCACTGTTGCGCGAGATACACGAAGGAACTTGCGGACATCACGCAAGAAGCAGGGCCCTTGTAGCGAAGGCCTTCAGAGCGGGATTTTACTGGCCAACAGCGGCATCGGATGCTCGAGACCTGGTCATGAAGTACGACCCCTGCCAGCGGTTTTCACCAAAACCACACGCCCCTGCCACAGACCTGATGACGATACCTCTGGCATGGCCGTTCGCTCAATGGGGACTCGACCAAGTTGGACCGCTGCCGAGATCATCGCCTGGAGGACACACGTATCTATTGGTCGCGGTCGACAAATTCAAAAAGTGGATCGAGGTAGTACCGGTGCGAAACCAGAAAGCAAAAACAGCAGTACAATTCTTTAGAGGAATAACATGTCGATTTGGTATGCCTCACAGTATCGTCACAGACAACGGAACCAACTTTGACTCCAAAGAGTTTCGAAAATTTTGCGATGACGGAGGAATCAAGCTAAAGTTTGCATCAGTAGCCCACCCACAGACCAACGGCCAGGTGGAAAGGATCAACGGTCTCATAGGGGATGGCCTCAAGAAACGCCTTACAGGTGCAGCTGGAGCTTGGGTCGAAGAGTTACCATCCGTGCTTTGGAGTTTGCGTACTACGCCTAACAGGTCGACTCAGTACACCCCATTCTTCCTGGTGCATGGAGCCGAGGCAGTCCTGCCAGCCGATGTTCGGTTTGAAGCACCTCGGGTAACAGCATACACGGAGTCTTCTTCCAATATCGCGCTACATGACGCTGTGGACCTCCTCGACGAGGCGCGAGATATTGCCTTGGCAAGAACGACGGTATACCAGCAGGCGCTGAGAAATTATCACAGTCGACGAATATGCAGCCAAAACTTTATCGTCGGGGATATGGTGCTTCGGCTGAAGCAGGAGAGACCCTTGAAGCTCGAATCCCCATGGAAAGGACCATATATCGTCACTAAAGTGATACCAGGAGGAGCCTATCGGCTCAGAAACCCAGCTTCCGGAAAAGACGTTGAGAATCCGTGCAACATCGCACACTTGCGATGGTTCTATACATAGGATACGATTGTTTTTAATTACCCGACAGCCCTTAAGGTTGCTTTTGCATTATGAATAAAAGTTCTAATCAGGTTCTCTACCTTTTTTCTTGCTCCAGGCCCTATCACCCGAACATACTTTATGGGGCCTCGCCATCGGCTCTTACTCCCATCGGGAGCGCTGGCCTAAAAATAAGCTTACATAGCGTCATTAATTAAATACTCTCAACGGGAGCTAAGATTAATGATGCACACAAACAACCAATCCAAGCCTCGAGTAAATACACGAGCGCTGCAGTCGATGGTTACATTATCACAAAATAAGGCTCAAACCGGTGCACCGCGTGACGAAGCCAAGCGTCTAATTCCCTCGACTAAGTCGATGGGTCTCGCTCTCACAAAACTTACATATAGGCTTCGCAATAACATTGCACAATTCAACGAAGTCGTCGGGAGAGCAGGTTGAACTGATCACTCAGCCGCCCTCGACAATAAAACATCAATGAAATTAACATAGCGTGCAACATACGCAGTAAATTCATACAAAACAACCTTATGCAGGTATAAGGTTATTACATTCATGATCGGGTTCCCCGGTCCCAGTGGGCCTTCAGATCCTTCTCAAGGCACGACTCCATCCGAGAAACAATGGTGTAAGCAGGACCTCTAGCAACATCATAATATTGGCCTAAGCTCCTCTCAGTGTTTGCCACGGCTCCCAAGTCTAAAGATGGATGGCACGCCAATATTGAAGCAAAGGCAAGCTCAGCACCAGCCAGGAGTTCCTTCCGCACCAACTGTTGAATCCTTTCGGGAGACTTGAATCGAGTGAACAGGGCAGATAAGGTTTCGGGTGCTTGGTCTAGTGGGAACAAGGTGTTCCAAACCATCGTGAGATGAGCGTGGAACTTATCAAAGTAATAATGCGCCTTCCCCACCCGATACTTAAACTTCGCCATGACAACAGCCTTCGGACGATGTAGCCATAAACCGTGATTCGGGTGCGCAACGTCAGTCATCGCCTCGACCTCTTCATGGATCTTCTTGTTCTCCTCAGTTGCATCCGAAGCTACGACTGGAAAGGAACGAGTGTCAGTTAAAAGAACATTTAGGCTACATCAGGAATCAAAAGATGGGTTAATACTTACAGCCCAAACTTTCGGTAGCAACATGAAGACCATCGAGAGCGTACTGTTTGATAGCAGTCGCTATCTCTCCCTTTTTCTTCACCAAGGCTGCCATCGCGCGAAGAGAAGTAATGTCTTTATTTAGACAAGACACTTGGTCACGTAAGCGGCGAACAAGGTCTGATTCGACATTATTCGAAGGATTCGAAGAAAGCTCGGCACGGGAAGAAGATGACGGAATCTGCAGTATAATCCCCAGTTCAGGCCAGCATTAACATAAAAAAAGGAAACTCCCATCGGGAGCGCTGGGCATATATATTACATTCAAAAGAGCGTTTCGAACTGGCAACAGAGCCGAAGTCAAATGGATCTAAATTAATGTGCAAGTAATCCCAATTACAAGTCTTTAAAAGCAAAAGTTCAGGGAGGCACTGATGACGACTCGGGAGCAGCTTCGGAAGTTCTATTAGCATGTGCTTCATCTACCAACTTCAGAAGTCGGTTGGCGCAAGTCACTGCCGACCTTTTAAAGGGTTCAAGGTCGATCACATGGTTGTTGTCATCCACAGGCAAGGCCTTTGACAAATCCTCCAGACTAGATCCCATCCCATGGCCCATTAGAAGCTGAAAAGTAAGAACCGCTCCAAACAAGCGAGAACGGCGTTTCAATACCTCCACGGGATCGGGAGAATCGACAAGAAAAGCATCCGCCATCTCGCCAAGGGTCTTGTCCTGCTTCAGCTTCGGGAAGATCATTGAGTACAGCCTCGACAGTGCTCCTCTAGTCTTTTGCAGAAGCCCTAGGACTTGGACGTTTGACTCAGCAGCAAGCGACAAGGCATCGGATGTGGAGTCTACCTGAAGCTGATGACGTCGAGCAACGGTTATATCGGCGGCCTCTGAAAGAAAGACAGATCAGCAGCTAAAAAAGATGTATCAGAAACGGAAATTATGTGTCATGAACCTTACCCAATAAATCTTTGACGGATTCACGGAGAACACCTTCCTTCTTGTCGATTGCAGCCGCTGTCGCACGCCTGGCATCCTGATCATCCTTCATCTGCTTCTTCAGTTTTGTCAGCTCCTCCTTCAACAAGGTGTTTTCCTTCTTGGCATCGGTGGTGAGCCTGTTGGCCTCCAGCACCTGATCAGCCGAAGATTTGACAGTCTTTCGAAGCTGGACGTTTTCAGCCTCCAGTCGAGTAAACTGTTCGGCGAAATCAATAACAGCATCAACTGTAGCATAAACCGGCTGCCGCAAGGAAAACCAGGGAGATTCAGTCGACATGAGGAAAATTCGGTAAAAACAAGGCAAAATGAATACTTACATGATCACGACCAGCCGACAGAGTGGGAGCATCGCCAGGAGGAATAACTTTCGACACTGGAATCTTCTCTACACCCGTTCGCGATGGAGGCGTCGACTTGGCGAGAGAGGGGTTCGATTCCTTAGCCGATGTCGCTCTCCCAGAGGATAATTTGGCCCTCTTCGCAAGAGGAACTTCATCATCATCGTTAGAGCTGCTTAAGTGCAGTGCGCTGTTAGCATACAAAATGATAGGAAATAAATAAGGAAAAGAGTATAAACGCTCACAGGTCCAGATCATCTTCGCCTGCGAAGAAACTTGTTGAACTCTTCTTAGTAGGAGGAGGCGAAGCGGTTTCATCGGCATCATTATCTCCTCCGCTAGGACTTGATTCTGCCGTTGTAATGAGATCGTCGTGTATCTGCTTGCGACGCCTGCTCCTGATGAAGGCATCATCCTCGGCAGCTTCTTCCTCTTGGACATCGCTGTCCTCAAGGGCATGCTGGGCGTCCTCGGTCTCCTCCGATTCGTCATCATCATCCTCCGGTTCCACGCCACTTTCGGGTGGAGGAGGGTAGCATTGAGTAACGGAGGGGGCCTGTCGAAAGAAGAAGGGTCTGTAAAGCACAGTAAAAGATAGAAGCGACAACAAAAAGAAAACAACGGTGAAAAATTACCTCAGTTGGATGGTGGTGAAAATCATAAGGAGGACTAGCCGATGTCAAGATAATGTTATCTTTCATGCTGAGGCATGTCAGACGACGGACTCCGTCACGGAGCTCTTCAGCCGAAAGGTCGGCAGAGATAACCCTGGACTTGTCACTCTTGCCAGTGTAAAGCCATAATTGGTGGGGACAAGACATTAGTGGCTGTACTCGACGTTGCAGGAACACTGAGACTACTTCAATGCTACACATCGTCAAGCCCCCTGTATTCTTCAAAACGACGACTTGGTCGAAAAGCCTGTCGGCTACCACCTTCTCTTCGGGAGAAAGGGTGTTTCGCCAGGACTTCTTCGGCTTAGCTATCAAGACATCCACAAAAGGGGGAAGGTTTGAACGTCGCCCAGGCACTATGGGATCATGCAGGTAAAACCACTTGTTGCGCCAGCCCTGGACGGACTCCTTCATTGGATAGTCGAAGTAATCGACCTCCTTCCTAACAACAAAGCCAACGCCACCGACGACGGGGGGGCCATTGCTGTCGTTGTGGCGCTTCACGTAGAAGATCTTCCTCCAAAGACCCCAGTGAGGATCAATGCCGAGGAAGGCCTCGCAGACAGTGATGAATATAGAAAGATGGAGGATGGAGTTTGGGGTCAGCTGCTAGAGCTGGATCCCGTAAAAGAAAAGAAGAGAGTGAAGGAACTCGTGGGCCGGAAGAGAAAGACCACGGAACAAAAAGGCGACAAACATGACAGTGAAACCCTTCGGGGGCTTTGGGCGAGAAACCGCACCTGGAAGACGAATGTCATCTTCACATGCGGAGATGAAGCCGAGGGCGCGCAGTCTGTTGATGTCACGGTTGGAAATGGCGGAGGCGCTCCAGTCGTGGCTAACTTTGGCCGCGTCCGAGGTGCTGGCACCCTTCTTCTTGCCCATGGCGTCTGAAGCTTTTGAGGGAAAGAACAAAGGAAGCAGGAAAGGACGGGCGAAGGAGATGAGCAGTGGGAGGCGTAAAAAAGTAAAAACGAGGAAGTCCTCTATTTATACCATGAAGAATTAGCGTGGGATCGTGAACATAACTCCACAAACGTCGCGGGAGGTGGAGCGGATCTGGTTGTACACGTGGCGCTTGAAACGGGAAAGGAACCGGCGGCCCATTATTCCCACGTCGCGCGAAAATCGAGGAGATGCCTCGGTCGCTGCGCGTGCACTGGTCAAATCCTAAAACCTGCCCACGCAGAACTAGGGTGGGCCCGTTAGGTCAAGTCTTGTCAATCGAGCCACGGCAGCGACGCGTCATCAATGACATCATGGAAGCTGATAGCAATAGTCGAAGGAATAAAAAAGTATCGGATGGCGAATTTGAGCCTATGCACAGATTGCGAAGCATCTGCACTTAGGCTCGGGGGCTACTCCCATCAGGAGAGCTGACAAGCACCCGACATAATGAGCACTCGAAGAAATTGAAAAAAAGGCCTTGCAAGAAGAGACAATTATTCGACTCGAGTCTGCGCTCGGTTCCAAGCACCCATGCCCAGACTCGGGGGCTACTCCCATCGGGAGCGCTGGACGCGCACCCGACATAACTTTTTTCGACTTCCAGGATCATGCCCGGGGACTTGATTCTGTGTAGGGTAATGTTGTTTTGCCATCGGCAGTTAACCAGCAAAAGTTGGGCACGTTACTCATTATCCCTTGCATGAGAAAAATATATCGGATGACCTACGAAGGTTTGCAGAAAAACTTCGGCAGAGGAAAATGTTCGAGTGGTGCAACTTGAGTCTACGCACGGATTGCAAGCATCCGTACATAGACTCGGGGGCTACTCCCATCGGGAGCGCTGACGCGCACCCGAGAGAAGAAGATGATGCAGACAGAAGGAAAACAAGAACGACTGATGAGAAGGACATCGGAAGAAGGCATGCTTTAGTCTCTACCCGAACTACCTTCGGGTAGACACTCGGGGGCTACTGACGTGGGCATTACCCTTCGGGTAACCAATGTTGCCATATCCTGTATTTCCTAGTTGGAGGCCCATGAAGGCACTCGACGACAAGATGGGCCACTAGGGGGGTGCAACGGAAGATTCCTTGAAGTACAAGACGCGGAAGGAGCCGAACAAGGAAAGTCTAGAGATAGATTTGTTGTAAACCTAGTCGTACTCGATTAGACCTCTTGAGACCTGACCTCCTATATAAAGGCCAGGAGAGGGGCTGTCGAGGGACACAATCAATCTTAGCGATCATAGCCAGCAGAAGCTTAGAACTAGGTTACCCTAGAACTTAGCCATCTCGACGAGATCACAGTCGAATTATTCGGCACCCCATTGTAACTCATTATCATCATAATCAAGAACAGACGGGCAGGACGTAAGGGTTTTACCTCATCGAGGGCCCCGAACCTGGGTAAATCGCTCTCCCCGCTTGTCTGTGAACCGATGTCTCGTGTCAGCTTGCATGATTCCATCAACCCTAAGCCCCTATCGGAGGGCATTGCCGAGGAGCACCCTCGACAGTACCCCCTGGTCTTGAAGCCATTCTTAAAGAATTTATTAGTACACAAATGCTTTTAACAAATCTGTTGAGGAAAAGCTTGATAAAATTGATATTCTTGCTTCTAAGGTTGATAGACTTGCCTCTGATGTTGATCTTTTAAAATTGAAAGTTATGCCTACTAAGGATGATAACAAGATTGTTACTACAGCAAATGCCATCCAAGTTAGAATTAATGAGAATATAAGATTGATGGCTGAATTGCATGCAAGGTGGGAAAGAGAAGAAAACGAAAAACTTGCTAAAGAGAATAATGTAGCTAAAGTTTGGACTATTACCACCACTAGTAATGATAATGATTCACATGTTGCTAAACCTCCTATTATCAATGGTAAAATAATTGGTGTTGGCTATGTTTCTACTCCTAGTGCAAAGCGTGCAAAACTGCCTGAAACTGCTGAAACTGCTGAAACTATTTGTGATAAAACTGCTGAAATTTTTCAAAACATTGGGGACAATGATCCCATTGCTGTAGATCATAATGGTTTAGATTTTGATGATTGTCACATCTCTGAAGTTATAAAGTTCTTACAAAAACTTGCTAAAAGTCCCAATGCTAGTGCTATAAATTTGGCCTTTACAAAACATATTACAAATGCTCTCATAAAAGCTAGAGAAGAGAAACTAAAAGTTGAAACTTCTATTCCTAGGAAGTTAGAAGATGGTTGGGAGCCCATCATTAAGATGAGGGTCAATGATTTTGATTGTAATGCTTTATGTGATCTTGGTGCAAGTATTTTTGTTATGCCTAAGAAAATCTATGATATGCTTGACTTGCCACCATTGAAAAATTGTTATTTGGATGTTAATCTTGCTGATAATGCTATAAAGAAACCTTTGGGGAGGATTGATAATGTTCGTATTATGGTTAACAATAACCTTGTCCCCGTTGATTTTGTTGTCTTGGATATTGAATGCAATGCATCTTGTCCCATTATATTGGGAAGACCTTTTCTTCGAACTGTTGGTGCTACCATTGATATGAAGGAAGGTATATTAAATATCAATTTCCTCTCAAGAAAGGTATGAAACACTTCCCTAGAAAGAAAATGAAGTTACCTTATGATTCTATTATTAGAACAAATTATGATGCCGATGCTTCTTCTCTTGATAATACTTGATTCACACTTTCTGCGCCTAGCTGAAAGGCGTTAAAGAAAAGCGCTTATGGGAGACAACCCATCATTTTACTTCTGCACTTTTGTTTTATATTTGAGTCTTGGAAGTTGTTACTACTGTAGCAACCTCTCCTTATCTTTATTTTATTGCATTGTTGTGCCAAGTAAAGTCTTTGATAGTAAAGTCAATACTAGATTTGGATTACTGCGCAGAAACAGATTTCTTGCTGTCACGAATTTGGGCAGGGTTATCTGTAGGTAACTCAGAAAAATCTGCCAATTTATGTGCGTGATCCTCAGATATGTACGCAACTTTCATTCAATTTGAGCATTTTCATCTGAGCAAGTTAAGTGCCCCATAAAAATTCGTCTTTACGGACTATTCTGTTTTGACAGATTCTGCCTTTTATTTCGCATTGCCTGTTTTGCTATGTTTGATGGATTTCTTTGTTCCATTAACTTTCAGTAGCTTTGTGCAATGTCCAGAAGTGTTAATAATGATTATGTCACCTCTGAATATATGAATTATGCACTAACCCTCTAATGAGTTTGTTTTGAGTTTGGTGTGGAGCAAGTTTTCAAGGGTCAAGAGAGGAGGATGATACAATATTATCAAGAAGAGTGAAAAGTCTAAGCTTGGGGATGCCCCCGTGGTTCATCCCTGCATGTTTTAAGAAGACTCAAGCATCTAAGCTTGAGGATGCCCAAGGCATCCCCTTCTTCATCGACAACTTATCAGGTCACCTCTAGTGAAACTATATTTTTATTCAGTCACATCTTATGCGCTTTACTTGGAGCGTCTGTTTATTTTTATTTTTGTTTTGTTTGAATAAAATCGGATCCTAGCATTCTTTGTGCGGGAGAGAGACACGCTCCGCTGTTGCATATGAACACATGTGTTCTTAGCTTTATTCTTAATGTTCATTGCGAAGGTTGAACTACTTCGTTCATTGATATATGGTTGGAAACGGAAAATGCCGCATGTGGTAAATGGTATAATGTTTTGAATAATTTGATACTTGGCAATTGTTTTGCTCTTATAGATCATGTTTAAGCTCTTGCATCATGTACTTTGCACCTATTAATGAAGAACTACATATAGCTTGTTAAAATTTGGTTTGCACGATTGGTCTCTCTAAGTCTAGATATTTTCTGGTTAAGGTGTTTGAACAACAAGGAGACGATGTAAAGTCTTATAATGCTTACAATATGTTCATATGTGAGTCTTGCTGCACCATTTTATACTTGAGTTTGCTTCAAACAACCTTGCTAGCCTAGCCTTGTATTGAGAGGGAATCTTCTCGTGCATCCAAATCCTTGAGCCAAAAACTATGCCATTTGTGTCCACCATACCTACCTACCACATGGTATTTCTCTGCCATTCCAAAGTACATTACTTGAGTGCTACCTTTAAACTTCTATTCTTTGCCTTTACAATACATAGCTCATCGGAAAATAGCCTTAAAAACTATTGTGGTGAAGAATATGTACTTATGTGTCTTATTTCTTAATAAGTTGCTTGTTGAGCGATAACCATGTTTCTGGGGACGCCATCAACTTTTACCTTTGTTGAATATCATGTGAGTTGCTATGCATGTTCGTCTTGTCTGAAGTAAGGGCGATTTTCATGATCAAATGGTTTGAGTATGCATATTGTTAGAGAAGAACATTGGGCCGCTAACTAAAGCCATGAATCATGGTGGAAGTTTCAGTTTGGACACAAATCCTCAATCTCTTATGAGAATATTATCTGTTGTTGAATGCTTATGCATTAAAAGAGGAGTCCACTATCTGTTGTCTATGCTGTCCCGGTATGGATGTCTAATTTGAGAATAATCAAAAGCGAGAAATCCAATGCGAACTTTCTCCTTAGACCTCTGTACAGGCGGCATAGAGGTACCCCTTTGTGACACTTGGTTGAAACATATGTTATGCAATGATAATCCGTGTTAATCCAACTTAATTAGGACAAGGTGCGGGCACTATTAGTATTATATGCATGAGGCTTGCAACTTATAGGATATCTTATACATAACACATATGATTTATTACTACCGTTGACAAAATTATTTCTATGTTTTCAAAATGAAAAGCTCTAGCAAAAAAATAGTAATCCATGCTTCCCTCTGTGAAGGGCCATTCTTCTACTTTATTGTTGAGTCAGTTTACCTATTCTTTCTATCTTAGAAGCAAACACTTGTGTAAACTGTGTGCATTGATTCTTACATGTTTACCTATTGCACTTGTTATATTACTTTGTGTTGACAATTATCCATGAGATATACATGTTGAAGTTGAAAGCAACCGCTGAAACTTATATCTTCCTTTGTGTTGTTTCAAAGCTTTCTACTAAGAATTTATTGCTTATGAGTTAACTGTTATGCAAGTCTTATTGATGCTTGTCTTGAAAGTACTATTCATGAAAAGTCTTTGCTATATGATTCAGTTGTTTACTCATTGTCTTCATCATTGCTTCGAATCGCTGCATTCATCTCATGTGCTTTACAATAGTATTGATCAAGATTATGATAGCATGTCACTTCAGAAATTATCCTTGTTATCGTTTACCTACTCGAGGGCGAGTAGGAACTAAGCTTGGGGATGCTTGATACGTCTCAAACGTATCCATAATTTCGTATGTTCCATGCTACTTTTATGATGATACTCACATGTTTTATACACATTATATGTCGTTATTATGCATTTTCCGGCACTAACCTATTGACGAGATGCCGAAGAGCCAGTTGCTGTTTTCTACTGTTTTTGGTTTCAGAAATCCTACAAAGGAAATATTCTCGGAATTGGACGAAATCAACGCCCAGGGGCTTATTTTTCCACGAAGCTTCCAGAAGACCGAGGGAGAAACGAAGTGGGGCCACGGGGCGCCGCCACACTAGGGCGGCGCGGCCTAAGGGGGGGCCGCGCGGCCCTAGCTTGTGGGGCCCCCGTGACTCCTCCGACTCCGCCCTTCCGCCTACTTAAAGCCTTCGTCGCGAAACCCTTTGTACCGAGAGCCACGATACGGAAAACCTTCCAGAGACGCCACCGCCGCCAATCCCATCTCGGGGGATTCAGGAGATCGCCTCCGGCACCCTGCCGGAGAGGGGAATCATCTCCCGGAGGGCTCTTCATCGCCATGATCGCCTCCGGATCGATGTGTGAGTAGTTCACCCCTGGACTATGGGTCCATAGCAGTAGCTAGATGGTTGTCTTCTCCTCATTGTGCTATCATGTTAGATCTTGTGAGCTGCCTATCATGATCAAGATCATTTATTTGTAATGCTACATGTTGTGTTTGTTGGGATCCGATGAATATTGAATACTATGTCAAGTTGATTATCAATCTATCATATATGTTGTTTATGTTCTTGCATGCTCTCCGTTGCTAGTAGAGGCTCTGACCAAGTTGATACTTGTAACTCCAAGAGGGAGTATTTATGCTCGATAGTGGGTTCATGCCTCCATTGAATGCAGGACGATGTGAGAAAGTTCTAAGGTTGTGGATGTGCTGTTGCCACTAGGGATAAAACATCGATGCTTTGTCTAAGGATATTTGTGTTGATTACATTACGCACCATACTTAATGCAATTGTCTGTTGTTTGCAACTTAATACCGGAAGGGGTTCGGATGATAACCTGAAAGTGGACTATTTAGGCATAGATGCATGCTGGATAGCGGTCTATGTACTTTGTCGTAATGCCCTGATTAAATCTCATAGTACTCATCATGATATATGTATGTGCATTGTTATGCCTTCTTGATTTGTCAATTGCCCAACTGTAATTTGTTCACCCAACATGCTATTTATCTTATGGGAGAGACACCACTAGTGAACTGTGGACCCTGGTCCATTCTTTACATCTGAAATACAATCTACTGCAATTGTTCTTTACTGTTCTTTGCAAACAAACATCATCTTCCACACTATACATCTAATCCTTTGTTAAAGCAAGCCGGTGAGATTGACAACCTCACTGTTACGTTGGGGCAAAGTACTTTGATTGTGTTGTGCAGGTTCCACGTTGGCGCCGGAATCCCTGGTGTTGCGCCGCACTACACTTCGCCGTCATCAACCTTCAACGTGCTTCTTGGCTCCTACTGGTTCGATAAACCTTGGTTTCTTACTGAGGGAAAACTTGCTACTGTACGCATCACACCTTCCTCTTGGGGTTCCCAACGAACGTGTGTTAACTGCACGCATCAGAGCCCCGCGCTCCCCCTCCATAAGCGCGGGTAGGAGTAACACCACCACCGCCGGCACCGCACGGGGCTTTGCCCGGCGGCCTGCGCCAACGGCGGCGGCAGGGGAGGGCGGAGGAGGGGGTCTCGGGGCCGAACTAGGGCGCGGCCGCCCTCCTGTCACCCGCGGGGAGCGACAGAGAGGGCCGGAACGGCGGGGGAGGGGAGGAGGGAGAGCGCGGCGGTGGGATGGGTCCGGCAGTGGCGGCGCAGGGGGCGGAACCCTAGGGGAGGAGAGGACGGGGTCGCGGGGGAGCGTGCTGTCCTCTGGAAAGAATCCTAAGAGAACCGTTCTAGATGTCACAAATAATTATAAATAATTTCGATATGTCTGTAGGAAGCTACAACATATTTTACCGTAAAAAGCTGTGTATCTTCCGTCTAATTTGGATGCATTATAGGGCAATGCTTACTCAAGTAACCGATGTAGCAACACATTTTCAGAGACGTAAACTGGATTAGAAACAAAAGCAAACAAAAAAATCAACACTCCCTTGAGAAACTACGAAAATATATCGGTATTACTAATTCGTAGTTCGACTAAGAATTGTATTAATTCTCAGTTGAATCCTAGTAGTACATAGGAGATCATCGTGATTCGTGCTAGCATGAGTTCTAACTTGGGTTGTAACTAAGATTTATCTAGTTACGTATGCGGTTGCAACTGAGAAAAAACACCCGAACCGTTGGATTGGTTCGTGATTTGCTAGTCATTGAACTTTTTATTGAACTGTTACGTTACTTCGCGATTCGTGCTATTCATGATTTACAACATTGAGATTCGATCAATGACATTACCTAGCTAAAAAATAGTTGACTGAGAATTAATCACACACACAAAAATTGTAAGGAGATTCTTCAGAGAGGTCTCTCGGACATGACAGTGTCGTCTTCCATTTATGTAAAAGAAAAATCAGTCTAGTTTGAGACATATATCATGTCTATCTCTCTGGCTTCGTCCCTTGGTGTCACCTTTGTGTCGACTTCTCAATGGAAGCATTAGATGTGTTCCAGCAGCATCCTTTTCTGGATTTCCTTCCTTTGATTGGGGGTGCCACCTTTTGTTGCACATGGTTCAATCATGCTAAAGCATATATATATCATGAACAGCTAGTAAGCAGTAGTACCGGCACAACAACCCAGTTGTATAGAGCCGGATAACCTTAACCCCTAAATGGAGGCTCACCATGTGAGCATTCCAGCCTACAACAGAAATTATCCAGGAACTGTGACAGTCAAAATGACATCCCACATTGAAACTGGGAAGTTATTGTCTTCCATGTGCATGGCACATAATGTGGGGGAACCAACAACCTAAAATTAAAATTACGAAAGCACAAGAACACTTCTTGCCTTGTCCCAAAATGGAGAAATGAGTTTCTGCCATGTATGGATGCATCATGTGGCGGCACCCCTTTCGTCGAACGACGAGGGGGGGGGGGGGGGGGGAGAGGGTTTCCACGGTGGCCTTCCATGGGAGGTGATGAAGCGCCGGTGGAGGAAGCCGGGCGGCACGGCTACTTGGCCGGGGCCCTCTGTCGGTAGCCATGGAGGATTCAGTGGAGCGGTGGCGGCCTCCGCCCCCGGTGACGGTTCAGTGCTGATACGCATGATCCGCACCGCTGTCCACTTCCCTGGTGATCCGGCAGGAGGGACTGGCGGCGTGGGGGCTGCCGATCTTGCTTTATTTTTGGTGGCGGTCCTCGGGTTTCTCGCAAGCGAAGATGAAGATCTACCGGAGGTCAGTTTGCTTTGATCTGTCTGGAGAGATGAGTTCCGGAAAGCTCCGCTGGCGAATGGAACAGTGCATATTTTGCCTGCAGTTTGCTGGATCAGGTGGTATTCGGTCGCGCGCACCCATGTTTTTATTCCGACCGTTTGGTTTCTGAGGGAGCGCCGCGAAGCTATATTCTGTGTTGACATCAGGTGAATTTTTGGTCCATGGTGAAGTCAGAGGGAGGAATATCATGAAGGCCGGATTGGTGGACTGCCTAAAGGAGGTTCGAGTCAACGTGATGCTGAGGGATCTGCTTGGCGTTCCGGGCTTGCAGCAGTGGTATGCATGTGGGGGCGGCAGCACAAGGGAAGTTCAGAGTCTTACCTCTCAGAGTGAAAACCCAAGGTCTGGCCTTAGTTGGTTGTGCCTGGCAATGTTCTTGTTTGAGGCATTGTTTTGAGAGTGGGGACCATCTTCAGGGTGAAAACCTAAGACCTTTGGTCGGGCGACGACGGCGCTAGTGCACTGTTTACTTCTTGGAGGCGTCGCTTTTGGAGAGTCCGTACTTCAGGTGTTGTCACGGTGGTGGTTGTATTGTTGTTGCTATGTCTAGAAGGCTGTAGCGGGACTTTTATTTCTTAGTTTACTTTACTCTTTTTGGTTGTGTGCATCCGTACTGCCATTAGGGTGGGGCGTTGTTGCAGAGGCTGGGTGTAATTGGTATCTTTCGATATTAATATATTCCCTTTATCGAAAAAAATGTATTGCATTTTGAGATTCGAGCAATCCAACATTTGCTGATACACGGCTAAACCCAAAGATACATTTGAAGTAAAAAACTTGACATATCTAAAGTAAGTCCTGAAGAAACATTATGTACAATCTTCGACAAAATATGGCATGAATCTTTAAGCACCAGCAGACGGTGGATACACATGCATGGTAGAAAATCCACTCTCCAACAACTTGCTCTTGTGATCAGCTTAGTCCGGTCGGCGCACACATATGTAATAACCAGCTAGGTCCAAACATTTATCATGTGGTCAAAATCGCCGATATGCACACATACACATACGTATGGGAGAATATATCATGTTAATTATGGTCTATGGAACAAACTCTCACCAATGGAAGCATTTGTACGTGTTGCACCTCACACACATAGCAGCTAGGTAGGTTAGGAAACATTAGGACAAAGTGTGTGAGGGTGATGGGTGTTGAAGGGGGTAATGTGATGTCCCTTGATGAGGCTGCGAAGGTGCTAGCTATAGCCGGTTGGTAGCCACATACAAAGGAGAAAGAATAGAGAGGGGATGGAGTGTGATCTGTGGTGTCTCCTAGCTGACAGGACCCCCAACACTGAGAGCTCAGTGGAAAGGGAGAAAATAGCATGCAAACATCTAAATGCAGCACATGAACAATGCTAAGCAAGGACCATGCACATGGGAATTTCGTCATTTCAGTTTTAGAACCTCTCATGTAGGACAAGAAAACACATCAGCTAGCCCTATGTGAAACTAGTTAGGGCACTACCCTTTTGCTCGACAACAAAGAGGGGCCACCAAGCTTTGTTGGTTCTCTGGAGCACCATTGGTAAGAAGAAGGACATTGTGTTGGGAATGTGAGGCGATCGTTGCGGGAAAAAGCAGTGTGATATGTTTGTGAAACTGTGCTGTCTATCATGATCATATCCTAGAGGAAGTATAGTATGTCTAGCTATAGCATTTTCCCCCTTCCCCCTTTTTTTCCTTGACCTCCATTCGCATCGTACTGTGGCAGACTAGTCAACGTATGGCATGAAATTTCGGTGAAAGTACGCTGGTAATATTTTTGCTTGAAATTTCTATCGATGTAATTATACCATGTCTCTTCAGCAAATATTTCTTACTACTTATCTTGTACATATGGCTGATCTGATATTTATTTTTCAGATTTGATCACTATATAATTGAATGCTCAATACACGCAAGTGCACCCCCAAGATAAGCTAGATCACATTATACGTATGGTGCATCATGCACCAGAGTTATTGCTGCCTTTAGTCTCTCTTTCCGACGAGATTTTTCTTGAAACTATGATGATCGACTAAAACTGGTACTAATCGAAATGAAAAGTTACAGATCATCGTCAATCGCAATCGAGCGTATTGAAGAGAGGGGGCAGATGGACATGCTCAATTTGCCAAGTGCCCCATTAATTTGCCATGTCCCGTCGACTGATTCATATGCATCCATATGATCCAAAACCATGTATGAAACTGCCTCTGTCACTCTTATCTCCTTGTAGCTTCTTCATCCAGCAAGGGTCCCATGAGCATAACTCCTTTTATTTCCTTTTGTGCTACCGCAAGCACTGGACAGAGGGACATGATCCAGTTGCAAAATCTTAGCTGAAATACGATGTGGATTAAGCACTGCTAAGTAGGGATAAAAGCATATGCCATATTATCTTGCATGTCTGGGCATATATATATATATATATATATGGACATATTTTTTTTAGAAATGGGAGCATCGCTGGTGGCAAAGAAAGTTAGGATCAGTGGTTAAGAGTATTAGATATGTTGCTTATTATTCGCCACTATGCATATTCTCTGATTTATGGGTTATTCTAGACATGATGGATTTCGGTATATACTTCGGTATTTGAATACAGGGTTTGCCACATGTAGGAGACCACCTTCGGTCATTTTTATTGCGTCAATTAAACCACGGTATGTACTCCCATTTTGACAAAGTTGTAACTTGTGAATATATGATGTCTAAATACATCCAATTTTTGACAAAGTTAAGATATTTTTTGTGAGATTGAGGAAGTATATATGATGTGTTTTTTCTTTGGGAGTGACCAATTGATGTCCTCAGATTTTAGTTGCAAAGCTGTAACTCGTGAATAGCATGACTCACGAAGTAATCCGATGGCTTTTCGAAAGTAACGGCTTGGGCCATTTTTCTCAGTTACAATCTATTGTGCATGCAAATAGTAAAATCTCAGTTGCAACATTATATGCATCCAAAAAAAACAGAAATGGAGACGCAGCTGTTGTCGTCTAGTGGATCCTGTAAATATATGATTACTTGGTGCTTTGCTAGAGTGCGAGAGGGGTCCTTGGCATTAGCGTTGGTCTTTCTTTGGTCCTTTCTCTTGGATCGTACGTACGCAGAAGACACACATCAGCTCCTCCGGACAGCATCCGACTCATGCGCTACGTATACACGCAAGATGCTGGAATTTTTGTGGAAGCTTACAAAAAAACAGAGCATCACACATAGGACATAAGTGTACTTATAAATTCTTAATTGGATCTGTTGATGGGTTGGAATGAACATCGTGCGGACGTGGCTAATTATATGTTCCTCCGCTCCAAGTTAATTAGTTGTGGCAGGTTTGGTTAGATTTTGTCTAGAACTCTAGCTAAGATACACATAATTCTAGACGTATTTTAGTATATAGATTCGTTTATTTTGAAAGAAAAAAAAAACTGCGTCAACTAATAGAGACGATCTGATCTGCATGTGGCTAGGCAGTGAGAGTCGATGGAGAGATCGTCAGAAATCTGCGCCTCTTGTCACCGTCTGCGGCGCCGCACCTGCAGCAAGCTGCCAAGAGATCTAGTGGTAACAGCAACTAGTAATGAGCTGATCGATCTGCTCATCATGATCATCCCAATTATTGTTAGGTATGTGTATTACCAGCTAGCTAGCCGCCTCCTGCCAGATAGGTTAGCTAGCGGCTGTCCATCACTAACGACAGAGGTGCATATGTGGCTGGGCCCTTCACTCAGACACACACACACTTGTCTCTCAAACAACGGTCTTTGCTCACGAAAACCCAGACCTGACTTTTTTTGCGTGGTCTTTCCCCTCCCCTGTCGCTCCCTCCCGAGTGGCGGCAGAGCCCCCCCCCCCCCCCCTCCCCCAACCTCGAAGCCCTACAGGCCTTCCCCTTATTCCCTGCCCCTCATGTCGCCGCTGCTGCCGACTCCGGTGGTGGTGGCGCCCAACCCGTCGAAGGACGCAGGGATGGAGAGGGCTCGGCGGCGACACTTCATGGGAGGCGGTGGGCGCATGTTGGGGACCCCGGTTGGCATGACCACGGTGGCCGCGGCCTGGTGCACTCCGGCGGTCGGCGTTGAGGACTGGGTGGCGAGTTGCTGCCGTCATCTCCAGCGGTGGCGGTCCGATCTGGGCTAGATCTGTGCCCAATTGGCGCATGAGTACCATGGCTTCGGCCACGCCAGCGTCAGTGCTCTGTGTTGGATAATTAGGCACAATTTCCACGATTAATTCCAGAATATAAAACATGATGGCAGCAACTAGTAACATGTGAAACTCAAACATACTAGATGCATTAATCAACATGAGTAGCAGCAGCGCAAACGGTAAAGCATCCATCGCTAAACAGATCGAGATATGTCGCACGTACCGATCTGGTGGAGGTGGCGGTGGAGGTGTAGCAGATGATGTCGCGGCAGTAATGTTGTTGATGACAACGTTGTTGACGACGGGGACGACGGGTCGAAGTAGACGGCGTTGAAGACGACGGAGGCAGCACCGCCCGACTTGGACGGAAGGTGACCCGTGATGAAGAGCTTGAGCAGTAGCGCAGAGCGCTTCCCAAAAACCTAATTCGCCCTCTCCCGTACAGGATCGCAAGGACGAGTGGTTCCGGAGACCTGCTCTCCCGTTCGCCGATGCACGTCGGCGAGCGGGATGGAGTAGGCTACGATGGCGGCGCAAGCAGATAGAGGTGGAAACCCTAACTCGTGTATTCAGTCTATTTCTGCGGTAGCCGGGCATGAGATTATATAGGCTCGGGAAACCCTAGGCAACGTGGGCCACGCCCACGTCGCATGAACGTTTCGAGTCATAGCCCACGATCCGGGAGCGACCCGAACCGACTAACTGCGACGCATCCGTCTAGGACTCTGTTCGTTTTCCTGAGCTGCAAAAAGTAAGGAAAGTCTCGGCTCGAGGCTCAATCCACTCACCACGAGCGCGGCGCGCGCGTCGTGACGTGACGTGTCGAGTCGAGCGAGCGAGGAGGAGGAGGAGTGCGCGCGTGTAGCACTCCTATTCTCACTCACTTACTAGTGGTGGAACAACCCACCTTATAAGGTGGTCTAACTTCCTCCCAACTTTCCATGTGGGACTAAACTTCCCACCTCTTGCCACTCCCTAGTGAGCTGCCACCAACTTGGGCTCAAACTCACAAGGCTTCCACTATGTGGGCTTTGAGATTTATAGGAAAATCTGAAATCTAGTATGGGCCACTAAGTGTAGGCCCAATATTTCAACAATCCCCCACCAGACCTCAAATCCCCATTTAGAGATTTACCAATACTCGCTGCTTGTTTATATACCAGTGTTTCAGCGGAGACTGTTAAGTTGAACTTCCGCCTAGAACCTTAAGCTACATCCATTCACACTTGAACAATGGACTAAGCCTTGAATTGCAAGTTTTGCGTGAACAGGGTTTCACTCAAAGTCATGACCAGTACATGGCTGCCAGTAGCCTACCCCGCGGGTGAAGCATATGCGTCATACTTCGTGGTCTCTTCATGAGTTTACTAGAGATCACCCAAAATCTCATAGATTGCGACGTTTAACAATCGGACTCATATAGGTGTGTTATTTCAAGAATGCTCTGTAGGACAGCATCTTTGCTAATATAGCCAACATAAACACATTAAGGCTTGTTGCCAACCTGCCTTACAGCAATTGAGAGTTGTGCATCTTCACATAGAGAGGGTTACATAATACTCTCCTCAATTAAACCACTAGTTTGTTCTTCCCAGGTCCTAATTCACGGGATCTCCGATCACAAAGGTTGGGTTACCACTATGGTGTAACATCAACGGGTCTCAAACCCATCTCCCTCGATGCACTCTATCACATTACGTGATAGTCCCTTTGTAAAGGGATCTGCCAGGTTTTTGTCTGTTTGAATATATGTAACAGTTATTACTTCGGAGTTTCGCAATTTCCTGACAGACTTCAAACGTCTCTTGACATGTCTTGATGACTTCGCGTTATCCTTAGAATTGTTCACTTTGACAATTACAGTTTGATTGTCACAATTCAAAAGGATTGCCGGAACAGGTTTTTCAACCACAGGCAAGTCCATCAAGAGCTCACGCAACCATTCTGATTCAACAGTGGTTGTGTCCAAAGCAGTAAGTTCTGCTTCCATAGTTGACCTTGTCAATATGGTTTGCTTGCAAGATCTCCATGATACTGCGCCACCTCCAAAGGTAAATACATACCCACTTGTGGCGTACAGATCAGCTACATCTGAGATCCAATTCGAATCACTATATCCTTCAAGCACAGCTGGGTGCCCTGAATAGTGAATCCCATAACTCATTGTACCACATAGGTAGCGCATGACCCTATCAAGTGCATGCCAATGATCAGTACCCGGGTTTGACATGAAACTACTCAACATGCTAACAGCAAAAGAGATGTCGGGTCTAGTCGCGCTCGCTAAGTACATGAGTGAGCCAACGATCTGAGAATATCTCAATTGATCTATGGCAATCCTCCGGTTCTTGCGTAGTTTCACACTGGGATCATCAGGTGCTGGAGAAGACTTGCTATCAATATAGCCGAACCGGCTCAAAATCTTCTCAACATAATGGGATTGCGTTAGAGTAATCCCACTCTCGTTCTTAATCAGCTTGATGTTCAGAATCACATCAGCTTCTCCCAGATCTTTCATATCAAAACTCTTTGACAAGAAAGACTTGACCTCGTGTATTACTCTCATGTTTGTACCAAAGATCCGAATATCATCCACATACAAACATAGTATAACACCTTCGCCCCCACCATGGCGATAGTAAACACACTTGTCAGCCTCATTGACAACAAAGCCTACAGAAGTTAAAGTTCTGTCAAACTTCTCATGCCATTGCTTAGGTGCTTGTTTCAGGCCATATAAAGATTTCAGCAACTTGCACACCTTTCTTTCTTCACCTTTTACTACAAACCCATCAGGCTGATCCATATAGATTTCCTCTTCCAACTCTCCATTAAGGAAAGATGTCTTTACGTCCATTTGATGAACGATAAGACCATAGGAGGCAGCCATGGATAGTAGTACTCGAATGGTGGTAAGTCTAGCGACAGGTGAATAGGTGTCGAAGTAATCTTCGCCTTCTCTCTGTGTGTAGCCTTTCGCTACAAGCCGCGCCTTGTACTTTTCAATAGTACCATCAGGTCTTAGCTTCTTCTTGAACACCCATTTGCAGCCCACAGGCTTGCAGCCATGGGGTCGTTCTGATAGCTCCCAAGTTCCATTAGAAAGGATCGAGTCCATCTCGTTATGGACAGATTCTTTCCAGTCATCTGCATCTGGAGATGCATATGCCTCTGCAATGGACGTGGGAGTATCATCCACAAGGTACACAATGAAATCATCACCAAAGGATTTTTCAATCCTTCGTCTCTTGCTCCTTTTAGGAGCTTCATTGTCATCCTTCTCAGTAGCATTCTCATGTGATTGTTCAAAATACTCATTAGATGTACTGGACTCAGGAATTATCTCAGTAGAAATTCTAGCAATGCTATGCATATCTTTCATAGGAAACATATTCTCAAAAAATGTTGCATCACGAGATTCCATAATAGTATCAACATGCATATCAGGTACCTCGGATTGAACTACTAAAAATCTATATCCTACACTCCGAGGAGCATAACCTAGAAAGATACAATCCACTGTCTTTGGTCCAAATTTGCGCTTCTTAGTAATTGGAATATTGACTTTCGCCAAACATCCCGATGTGCGCAAATACGAAAGTGATGGTTTTCTCCCAGCGCACTCCTCGTAAGGGGTTTATCTTTATTCTTGTTAGGAACTCTATTCAGGACATGACATGAAGTCAACAAAGCCTCCCCCCACCATGCCTTTGATAAACCAGCAGTGGCTAACATGGAATTCACCAAGTCAGTCAGCGTGCGGGTTTTCCTCTCGGCAACCCTGTTTGATTGGGGTGAATAGGGAGGCGTCCTCTCATGAATAATGCCATGTTCCTCACAGAATTCATCAAAGATTTTAGGAAAATATTCGCCACCACGATCCGGCCTGAGACGCTTGATCTTTCTCTCTAGTTGATTTTCAACTTCGGCCTTATAAATTTTAAAGTAGTCTAAAGCTTCATCTTTAGTTCGCAACAAATAAACATAGCAAAATCTAGTCGCATCATCAATCAATGTCATGAAATATCTCTTTCCACCTTTTGTCAACACACCATTCATCTCGCATAGATCAGAATGTATGAGTTCTAGAGGTGCCAAGTTTCTCTCCTCGGCCGCCTTGTGAGGCTTCCGAGGTTGCTTCGATTGCACACAACTATGGCACTTAGAACCTTTGGCAATAGTGAAATTTGGAATTAAACTTAAACTGGATAGCCGAGACATTAAACCAAAATTAATGTGACATAAACGAGAATGCCAAACACTGGTATCATCACTAACATTGCCACAGATATGGTTCACAGACTTATTACTGAAATTAGAAAGCGAAAAGCGGAACAAGCCTCCGCACTCATAGCCTTTACCAATAAATTGTCCAAACTTGGAAACAACTACTTTATTCGACTCTAAAACAACCTTAAACCCATCTCTGCATAGAAGGGAGCCGCTAACAAGATTCTTGTTCATAGTAGGGACATGTTGCACGTTCCTCAGCTGCACGATCTTCCCCGAAGTGAACTTCAGATCTACCGTGCCAACACCACGAACAGAAGCATGTGACCCATTCCCCATCAAGACGGAAGAATCCCGGGCGACCTGGTAAGAAGTGAACATGGATATGTCAGCACACACATGAACATTAGCACCTGTATCAATCCACCAACATGGAGATTGAAATACCGAAAGAACAGTAAAGAGATTACCGTACCCATCAGCATTGCTAGCGGTCACCGTGTTGACTTTCCTCGCCTTTTTCTTGCGGTCTGCCCTCTCTGGACAATCCTTAGAAAAGTGGCCAGTCTCTCCACATGTAAAGCAGCTCAGATCTGCTTTGTTTATCATCTTCTTCTTCTTGAAGGTTGTAGTCTTCATAGGCTTATTGAAGGAGGGCTTGTTATTCCCTTTGTTCTTGCTGTAGGGTTTCTTCTTGTGGTGACCCTGCATACCACTGCATGTTGTAGTACGCTAGTCGTTGATATAACATTCACGAAGTACCATTCCGCAAATATTACATCCCTCAGAGTAGTACAACAGAACATAGCAGGTCCATAACTCATTCCATTAATATTACAAACATGATACACATATTGTCTCGGAGCTCCTCTGGGGTCCTAAGAGGGATACTCCTGGGTTCGAGACGAACCCAACTTAGCTTACAATATAGCAGTCTCATCAGGTTATACATTTATTCACGAGCAGCTAAGTATTAAGAGTTCGTGCTGCTCGACTACTACTACTACTCGAGATGTTTAGGCTTGATCTCCTCCGGAAGCCTCCCCGGTTCCGTAGACTATGAGGTAGTCTACACCTTCAATACCTCCAAAGAGGTCTGGTTCTTCATAGCCGATAATCTCGGCTCCTTCAGTGTGGTCGTAGTCCTCCTCCAGACGATTCAGACAATCTAAGCAAGGGATTTAAGATTGGGATGAGTACGAGCGTACTCAACAAGTTCATTATAGATAAGAGGTGTTTAATGCACTAGCTACGATATTAGACCAGAAAGTCTAATACCAATGCAAGTTTTGATAAACATTTCTTCAAGAGATTGCTTTTATTTCAAAGAGCTATGTCCGTCAGCCTTCACCGGTTTACTAGAACTTCATGGAGCTCCTTTCCGGCCGCGTTCGCAGTTCCTTTTCCCGGAACAGGGAGTGACAGGTCACGGTTCTTTACACTCTGCAGAGGTGTGTTGCTTTACCCATAAGAGAACTTAACCTTGGTGCCAACCGGGCAGCTCTCCCGTCCACACTTCCTATGGTGTGAGGCCCGGTATAAGGTTATAGCCAATCGTATTCCTCCGCTACCTTGCACACCCACCCTTTGTTGCAAACCCCGACCCTGGGTCCTCGCCTGTCCCATTATTCCCGTAATTTCAGGGTGGACCCCGGCCACGACAACAGTTCAGGGCTCTACCATAAACTCCTTCGCCGGCAGCTGCAACCCATCATAGACCGCATTACTGTGGGGAATTAGAGTGGGATCCCCACCCTCCGGTTGTTCCGCAAGACACAACTGCTACGGTAAGCATTGCATTACCGTGGGGAATTAGAGTGGGATCCCCACCCTCCGGTTGTTCCGCCAGACACAACTGCTACGGTAAGCGCATCCGTTGATGTACGAGAGGTGGAAATACAATTGACTAGTCCGTCCCATTCCAGATCTTATGGTTAACACGGGTATTACGCCACAAGAATCACTGGCGACATTTGTTGTTTAATCCTAGATGGATATAAACCCTTGCAATGGAACCTCCACCATATCAACACAATCCATGGTTCCATTGCCAACCACATAGTCATATTCATAGTTATGAAAATAGTGGTTTTGGTTTTTATGCAATAGTGATAACCATAGTACTTTGCAAGTAATTTGATAGAAATACACAAATGACATGAGCAAGTGATGAACTTGCCTGAACACTGCAAAGTTTTGCAGTTGGATGGTGTGGACTGACCCTTGTCCTCTGTCTCTGAAAATAGCATCATTGTCCGATAACGGCAATGGTTAAAGAAGCAATTATGCATGATTCCAGTTTTAGGGTTTGTTTCCCCCTTCCGATGATGTTGTTATTTCATGTAAGAGGTTAATACTAAGATAGATTTGGAGATACTCTGTTTAAAGCAAATTACAACCTTGAAATATTGTCAAGGTGTTTTTAAAGTCCAATTGCATTAATGGACTTATTTTCATTATTGAAAATAGTATGTGTGATTTAAATCATTATTTAAATCATCAAATTAAGACTTATTCTTATTTGTCTTCAAAAATTCTCTTTGATATTTTATTTAAATAGAGAATTTTATGCTGATCAATTTTCATATTTTTTATTATTTTTTTAGAGCTCTTATCCATTTTCTATTTAATTTCAAAGTTTCTGGTTTTTAATGGATTTATGAAAAGACTGTTTTGCCCCTTGGGCCCACCTGTCAGGGTGGCCCAATGGTTTAGGTTGGCCGACCCACCTGGTCTGGCCCAACCCACTCACTCTCTCCCTCTCTCTCTCGCGCGTGTCCGAACCCTAACCCTAACCCCTCTCGGGCGATTCGCGTCGCCGCCGTCTTCTCGGATTTGTTCCGGCCATCTCCGGCCGTCGCCGTCGGCGAGATCAGATGGATCTGGTCCGCCTCTCGACGGCAAACACGGTGGTCCACGCCGATTTGGTTTTCGTCCTCGCCACCGCGCGTCCTCAACTCGCCTGCGACCCTGGCCGTGGCGATTCATGGTGATTCGCCGTCGTCGACGATCTTGGCGTCACGGCGCGGCCGTGTGCCTTGCTGTGGTGCTGCTGGGGCTCTGGCGCCCGGCGACGCCTGGCCTGGCTGCGGCCTGGCGCTGCCGTGATCGGCCCGTGCCGCCGTGCCGCCATGGGCACGCTGCGCTGCTACTGCCCAGGTGTGTGCGCCTCCCTCTCTCTTATGCATGCCTTCCTTCTTCCTGTTCTCGCTTTAGCCATGGCTCCTCCTCCTGTTGGAGATGCCGCCATGCCGTGCTGCTACTGCTTCTGTGGTAGGCTTCTAGCTACTGCTGCTGCGCTCTGCTTGCCATGACCACAGCTTCGGTGGCCATGCCTGTGCTTATGCTGCTGCTGCTACTGTTGGTTGATGCTAGCTGCTATGGCTGTGCTCCCTGCTATGCATGCTTCTGTGCAATTTTTTCTAAAGCCATGTGCTTGCTTAAGCTTGCATTTCTGGCTTGAAACTATCCCTGTGACTCTGTTCTTGATGCTACTACTGCTAGATCCTCAAGTGTATTCAATTCCTTGCTCTGGCTTAATTACTGTGTGTAATTCTTGCCATTTTGCAAGAGCCAGTGCTCCTGGTGTGCTATCCCTTGTGCTATAATACATGGAAATGCTCAATAGAATCTGTTTGTTGGCTAGGCAGCACCATCCAGTGATGGTGTGCTGTTTGGATATAATTGTGTTTAGCTCATTTGCTTATCTGTGATGCAATTCATTAAGTAATGTGTCTGTTTAATTTATATGGTCAATGTGATGCTAGAATTGGTTCTAGCATGCTTTAGCAAGCTCTGGTGATCCAGTGATCATCAGCTGCTTGTTTATTGCTTGCTTTACTTATCGCCCGTGCTCGTCTGGGCTTATTCTGGTATCGTGCATCACCATGCCTTGTGCTGGTGTGTCTTTGTGGTTGACTCAAGCAATTCTTTGTTGCTTGCAGTGATCAATTGGATCATGTGTAAGTGTTCCAGTTACTGGTGATTTGTGAACTTCATTTATCTGTATAGCTTGTCCTTGTTTATTGGATAAATGAGATGAACTGCTTGCAGTGATGACTCTTATAATTAGCTTGATTGAGCTAGAGGGATGCCAACAGTGGTTGGGGACCCTAGCTCCACTTTGAACCCAATCTGGGTGATGATACAAGTGCTTGGCTTGGTGGTTTGGCTGTTTTAGTGGTTGAGGTGACCCTGGCAGTAATCATATGCTGCCCTAGGGTAGCTCCCCTCTTGTTGGCTTGCTGTGGCTCACTAGATGCTCTCTGGGTGATCCTTTTGTTGGATTGCCAGTAGCTTTTGATGTTGAAATCAAATAGACAATGATTTGTCTATGTCTGATGGCCTAGCTAGCTGTAGGTGCTAAGTGAGTAGCTAGGCTAGCTGTGTCTTCATCTCTTGCTGGATTTCTTCAGTTATGGATTGATTTTCCTAGCTGTTGTTCCCATTAGATGATTTCCTAGTGGCCTTTACTACCTTTGTTTGCACCATATGGCTTAGTAGCCAGATGATGACACAAATGGGGTATCACACCCTTTTGTTGGTGTGTGATTGGTGCATATGCTTATTTATGAACAAAACCATCTGGTTTGTTCATGATGATTTGTATACCTCACTCCAGCTCCAAGAATTGTAGTTGATGTAGAGGATTAGCTGTTGTGTTGATCTTCTGGTTTGGTTGATTTGCTTGCCCTGCTCCTCCTGGTGAGCTTGTGAAGCTTGATTTAATTCTGTGGTGTTATTGAACAGGTTGAACAGTGAAGCTGTTCTTCCTGTTCTTGTGTTCTTGGTTTGTTGTTCTTGCTAACTAGCACTTACTCTGATGCCTGTCGATGAATGAAGCAAGTTTGCTGGTGAAAAGCTTATATCTGGTCCTCTACTTGCTCTCCTGGTCGACAGCACTGCCTGGCTGTTTTGGTGACTCCCCCTGGCCTTGTGTGTTGTTACACATGCAGCAGTCCTTGTGTGCTGCCTGTGTGTGTGTGGCTTGGGACTTGGGATGGTGGGATGGATCAGCTCGGCAGCTTGGTCATATCCACTCTATGTAATATTTGCTAACCTGCCACTTGGCTTAATGCTCTGATTGTTGTGTATGTGTGCAGGGATCAAGATGATGATCAAGATGAAACTCAAGATCATCTTGATCAAAGAATTCATGAAGATCACAATGTAGTTTAGGTCATTTAAATTCCTTGTAATTTTCCTTTTTCTTTTTCTATTTCTTCAATTCTTGTAATGTGTTGTAAATTTATTTATCTATTCTGGATATTGTAATGACATTGTATTATGTGTATGATTATCAATAAAGCTCAAGTTTTCCTTAATGAGCTCTATGTAATTGTTCTATTATTTATAATCTTGATTAATGATAATTGTTTGTTAAATTATCTCAAGTTTGAATTATGTGATAACCATTTGATGTTTGAATTTGAAATTCAAATTCAAATTTGGTTTGAATTCAATCATACAACTTAACTTGTCATTCAATCATGCAACTTAAGATTTCAATGCAATATCACTTCTCTCTTCTCAAAACCCTAATTTAGATAAGTAGGAACAAGTTCATCACACTCTCGAAACCCTAACCCTGTAAGGTGTCGAGAGAGAAACCTGTCCCCCTTCGATGCAGTTTTGTTTCAAAAGCGCGAAATTTCCCCGTAATTTACAATGCAATGCACATCCCTTTCTAAAATCTACCCCTCGATCGTCTCTAAACCTGGGACATTACAGCCTTTCCCCCTTAAAGAAAACTTCGTCCCGAAGTTGTGGTTGTAATACCTGAAGAGTTCGGGGTATGTTTTCCTCAGGTCTTCTTCCTTTTCCCAGGTGGCTTCCCTCTCGGGATGATGCTTCCATTGTATCTTGCAGTACTTTATAGCTCTATTCCTGAGTTGTTTCCAGTTCTCTTCGAGAATCTTCGCTGGCTTCTCGATGTAAGTCAAATATGGTTGTAACTCGAGCTCTTCATGTGATACTGGTTCATCTGGGGTCTTTAAACACTTTCTGAGTTGCGACACATGGAATACGTTGTGAACCTGAGATAACCTTCCCGGTAGTTCCAATTCAAAGGCTAACCCTCGATTTTGACTCAGAATCTTGAAAGGTCCGATGTACCTAGGACTTAATTTTCCCTTTACTCCAAATCTCTGAAGTCCTTTCATCGGGCTCACCTTAAGATATACCATGTCTCCAACTTGTGGCTCCCATGTTCTTCTCTTCTGATCGGCATAACTCTTTTGCTGACTTTGAGCTATCTTCAACCTATCTCTTATGATGTCGATGATTTGTTGTTTTTCCTTGACATAGTCAGGATTGAACTCTTTGCTTGCTCCGGCTTCGTACCAACATATCGGTGATCTACACTTCCTTCCATACAGAGCTTCGAATGGTGCCATCTTGATGCTGCTTTGGTAGCTGTTATTGTATGAAAACTCTGCTAATGGCAAGTGCTCCTCCCATGGTCCTCCGAAGTCTAACGCACAAGCCCTGAGCATATCCTCTAGAATTTCGTTAGTTCTCTCGGTTTGTCCACCTGTCTGAGGATGATAGGCGGTACTATAATCCAATTTGGATCCTAAGGCTTCATGTAGTTGCTTCCAAAATGCTGATGTGAACACGGATCCTCGATCCGACACGATCTTCTTGGGCACTCCATGTTTACTCACGATCTCTTTGATGTAAAGATCGATGAGTTTCTCTCCTTTATCCTGCTGATTTACCGCTAAGAAGTGTGCACTTTTCGTCAACCGGTCCACGATTACCCATATCATGTCCTTCTTTTTATTGGTCATGGGTAGTCTGGTGATGAAATCCATTCCTATCTCCTCCCATTTCCATTCTGGAATGGGTAAAGGTTGTAACTTCCCTGCCGGACTCTGGTGTTCAGCTTTCACCCTTTGGCAGGTATGGCATTCCGCCACATATTGTGCTATTTCTCTCTTCATATTGTTCCACCAGAATAACTCCTTGAGATCCATGTACATCTTTGTACTTCCCGGATGAATGGAGTATGGTGTTTGATGGGCTTCCCGGAGTATTACTTCTTTGATTTCAGCAATATCCGGAACACAAATCCTCTTCTGAAACCATAATGATCCTGATTCTCCGCGATGAAATTCTGATGGTCTTCCTTCATCTATCCTTCTCATCTCCTCCACGATGAATGGATCGTCCAACTGACCCATCATTATCTCATTCTTCAGGTTGACATTTAGCTCATCGGCTACTTGTAAAGCTGATAGTCCTTCATGAGCTTCTTTCTCCCAAAGTTGTATTTGGGCTTGACTTATTTCTTTCCTCAACTCCGGTGATAACTCTTATTCCACTCCTCCGGTGCTCTTCCTACTCAAGGCATCTGCTACAACATTGGCCTTTCCTGGAGTATAATTGATGGTCAAATCATAATCCTTGATTAGTTCAATTCATCGTTTCTGCCTCATGTTGAGTTCCTTCTGAGTGAAGAAGTATTTGAGACTCTTATGATCTGTATAGAGCTCACACTTGGCTCCATAGAGAAAATGTCTCCAGGTTTTGAGTGCAAATACAACTGCTGCTAATTCCAAGTCATGTGTTGGATAGTTCACTTCATGAGGTCTGAGTTGCCTCGATCCATAAGATATTACCTTTCGATCTTGCTTGAGTACGCAACCCAATCCATGCTTGGATGCGTCACAGTACACGGTGTAATCCTTGCCAACCTCAGGAACTGCTAACACCGGTGCCGTGGTGAGTTTCTCCTTCAGAGTTTGAAAACTCTTCTCACACTCCTCTGACCACACGAATGGTGTGTTCTTTCTTAACAGCTTCATCATTGGTCCCGCTATCTTGGAGAATCCTTCAATGAATCTCCGATAATATCCTGCCATTCCTAGGAATCCTCGGATTTCCTTGACAATCTTGGGTGCTTCCCATTCTAGAACTGCTGCTACCTTACTCGGGTTAACAGCTATTCCATCTTTGCACTTGATCTAGCCAAAATTCACACTTGCTAAATTTGGCATAGAGTTGATGTTCTCTTAGTGTTTGCAACACTAACCTCAGATGTTCAGCATGTGCGGCTTTGTCTTTAGAATAGATCAAGATATCATCAATGAATACGATGACAAACTTGTCCAGATATGGCATGAAAATCTTATTCATGAGGTTCATGAAAATTGCTGGGGCATTGGTTAATCCAAAAGGCACTACAAGGTATTCATGATGTCCATACCTTGAAACAAAGGCAGTTTTCGGAACATCTTCCTTCTTGATCTTTATCTGGTGATAACCGGATCTTAGATCAATTTTGGAAAAGACTCCCGCGCCTCTAACTTGATCGAATAGGTCTTGTATTCTTGGAAGTGGATACTTGTTCTTGATTGTCACATTGTTCAAATTCCTGTAGTCACCGCACATCCTTCTTCCTCCATCTCTTTTATCTACGAAGATCACATGTGATCCCCATGGTGAAACACTTTCTTGTATGAATCCTTTTCGTTCCAGGTCATCCAATTGCTCCTTAAGTTCTTTCAACTCCTTAGGCCCCATCTTATATGGTGCTTTAGCAATCGGAGCTGTTCCTGGAATTAGGTCGATAGTGAATTCTATCTCCCTGTCTGGTGGCATACCAGGTAATTCCGTAGGAAACACATCCTGGAATTCATTCACTACAGGTATATCCTGTAACTTCACCTCCTTCATGTTGTTCAGCTGTAGCTCAACTTCGATCTGTGTATGCTTGTCTCCTTGATAGATCATTCTACTTCCATCGGGGCTTTTCAAAGACACCGTCTTGTTTACACAGTCGATCAATGCTCCGTTAGCTTCTAACCAGTTCATACCAAGAATGACATCAATGTCCTTCATCGGTAAAATGAACAGGTCTGCGTCAAACGCGCACTTATTGATCATGATGACTTGTTTTTGTTTGGTATGGGTTACTACTATCGTTCCCCCCGCATAAAGTATGGTTATGGGTGTTTCTAACTTAGTGCAACTAATCCCATGTTTGATGATGAATTGCTGAGAAATGAATGATGTAGTTGCACCAGTATCAAAAAGTACTTTGCCAGGATGGGTGAGTATCTGGAGTGTACCTATCACCGCCTGATCGGAGTTGACCACCTCCTCCAGACTGGTGCAATTCAACTTGCCGACGGGTTTCTTGTTCTTCCAGTTCCCTCCGGTGTTTCCTCCTCGGCTTCCTCCTCCTCCAGATTGTCCTCCTCCGGTATTTCTCTTGGGGCAGTCCTTCAGCATGTGCCCCTCCTGACGACAACCAAAGCATATGATCTTTGGCTTCTTGCAATCCTTGGCAAAATGCCCTGTGAATCCACAGCTTCTGCAAACAATTTGATTTGCAGTCTGAAATGCTTGGTTCTTCCTGCTACCGTAGTAGTTGATGTTGTTGTTGTTGTTGTTGTTGTTGTTGTTGTTGTATCTTGGCTTGAAACTCAAGCTGGTGTTGGGCTTGTTACTAACAAACCTCTTAGGCTCAAACTTGGCCTTCTGCCTATTTTCTTCTTGCAGTTGCTTGAAATCATCTTCAAGAGTGATGGCTGCATCCACCAACTCTTGGAATTCTGTCGCTCTCATCATACGGAGCTGTACTTTGTACTGGGGACTTAACCCCCTCAAGAACCTCTTCTTTTTCTTGTCCTCGGTGTTGACTTCATCAACAGCATACCGGGACAGCTTTGAGAATTCCCTGACATAAGTCAGGATGGCCTTGTCCTTCTGCTCGAGGCTTTCAAACTCTCGACGCTTTAGTTCCACAATACTTTCAGGGACATTGGATTCCCTTAACTTCCTCGCAAACTCCTCCCAGGTGAATACTTTGCCAGCCGGATAAACGGCTACGATGTTGTCCCACCATGATGCGGCAGGTCCACACAACAGGTGTGTAGCATAACGGACCTTCTCCTGGTCGTTACAACCAACAGTATTGAGCTTTCGCTCGGTATCCATAAGCCAATCCTCCGCGTCCATTGGCTCGGGCGCGTATGCGAAAGATATAGGCTTGGTGTTCTGGAAGTCTGATAAAGTGACTCCCTGATTCTCGGGTCTCTCCACCCTATTCTGTTGCAGCAGCTCCTGGAAGAATTTATTCTGCTACTCCAATGTGATACGTTGCCTTTCCTCCACCATTTGCATGTACTGGACGAAATTCTGCTGCATCATGGGTGGTGGTGGTGGAAATTGATTCCTGGCTGCTTCATCAGCCTCTTCCTTTTGCTTCGCTTCGCGCTCCATGCGCTGTGCTTCCGTCTCCTCACCTATCGCTCCCGACATAACCCCCTAGTTCTGCAACACAAGATGATACTCATAATTACTCCATGCGCAAGTTTTCTGAGCTCAACTTTGTGCACAGAACTAGTCACGCAATGGAAATCAAGAAGCAAATCCAAATCATACAAAACATATACCATGTATATACATACTTAAGTGGTCTTATTACAATACTCAAGTCGATGTGAGTATGCAAACTCACTTATTAAAGTATATGTACAATTTTCTACAAATATTACACACTACAATACACGTGGTACTTGTGTATTGTAGTCCCGCCTTCCTTGGTGGACTCTAGTCGATCTTCACTCCCGGTACATCCCAGGCTTCCATCCGGTCGAACGTGTCGTCCTCCTGATAGAACCTGGAACATAAGGTCTCCCCGTCGGCTGGTAATCAGAATCAGATGATGATCCTAGGGAGAAATCAGTGTTCACAAACTGGTCATTGAGTGCATCATAGTCCACCCATCGGGTGTACTCCCCTGTAGCTCCACCATAGGTGTTTCCAACATTTGTATCCGACTCAACCTGTGTCGGATACCCTCCATCAACTCCTCCATTACTAGGATAACTCTGGTTCTGGGTCGTGGCGTCATCATTCATCCCCCCGTCATAATACACTGAAGTACTATGAGTTCCAGTATCTGATCCCCAACGCCAACCCGTGGAGTTTTCTATAGGAGTCACGGAACGCTGATTGTTTCCGGATTCCTCTCCACCCTCATATCCCCCATAGGAACTACCAAGATAGTTCCCAGGTGTAACGGGTGTAGTTTCACGCTCAAGAGGATCAATACTAATGTAGTCACCAGCTGAGTAAACTGGTGTGTGCACCACATTCTCCATAGGTTCTTTCCCCCTAGTCTCCTCCTTGGGTTCAGTAAACTCCTCTAGCATCGTATCAATTGCTCCCGTCAAATGGTGGTTCAACTGAAAGAGCAATGATAGTAAGTTGCGGCTATTATCCATGTATTTTACAGCTTCTACTGGTTTGCGTTTTGCATATTTGTAGTGGTTGAGCATGGGATCATCTTCCTCCTCCGTATGAGGAATGTGGGTGAATTCGGAACCCATAAGCTCTTTCGTCTTATGCTCCCGAATATCGGTGATGGCTCTCATAACGGCTATATGGTAGACTGTGTTGATAGTTCTGGCTTCACCTGCTGGCATTACTACGCTCATTCCCAAAGATTCGGGAAGTCGCAGTCCTACCCTACACTTGGCCAATACAGTACCATCGTAGTACATGTATTTCTTTACTTGAATCTGGGGATCACACCCAAATTTAAGTAACATGGCCCGTAGAATATCTGCAAGTCCTCCTTCATATTCGCTCAGTGTGGAATCCATCACTTTCACGTTTCGTCCCGGGCGTGAACTTGCCATGTTGGCTGTAGAAATAGAAAGATTATAAGATTAGTAATAATGCATCATAATAGAGATACTAAAGAATTATCGCACTAAAAGATATGATTGTTGTATTCTCAATTGAATATACACCATAATTTTAGAGAATTCTTTACTAGTCCTATTTGACTCCTAACGTTTGGTCCCATTTACTAGGTTCCAACCTAAGGTCAAAGCTTTTGCTCTGATACCAACTGTGGTGACCCTGCATACCACTGCATGTTGTAGTATGCTAGTCGTTGATATAACATTCACGAAGTACCATTCCGCAAATATTACATCCCTCAGAGTAGTACAACAGAACATAGCAGGTCCATAACTCATTCCATTAATATTACAAACATGATACACATATTGTCTCGGAGCTCCTCTTGGGTCCTAAGAGGGATGCTCCTGGGTTCGAGACGAACCCAACTTAGCTTACAATATAGCAGTCTCATCAGGTTATACATTTATTCACGAGCAGCTAAGTATTAAGAGTTCGTGCTGCTCGACTACTACTACTCGAGATGTTTAGGCTTGATCTCCTCCGGAAGCCTCCCCGGTTCCGTAGACTATGAGGTAGTCTACGCCTTCAATACCTCCAGAGAGGTCTGGTTCTTCATAGCCGATAATCTCGGCTCCTTCAGTGTGGTCGTAGTCCTCCTCCAGACGATTCAGACAATCTAAGCAAGGGATTTAAGATTGGGATGAGTACGAGCGTACTCAACAAGTTCATTATAGATAAGAGGTGTTTAATGCACTAGCTACGATATTAGACCTGAAAGTCTAATACCAATGCAAGTTTTGATAAACATTTCTTCAAGAGATTGCTTTTATTTCAAAGAGCTATGTCCGTCAGCCTTCACCGGTTTACTAGAACTTCATGGAGCTCCTTTCCGGCCGCGTTCGCAGTTCCTTTTCCCGGAACAGGGAGTGACAGGTCACGGTTCTTTACACTCTGCAGAGGTGCGTTGCTTTACCCATAAGAGATCTTAACCTTGGTGCCAACCGGGCAGCTCTCCCGTCCACACTTCCTATGGTGTGAGGCCCGGTATAAGGTCATAGCCAATCGTATTCCTCTGCTACCTCGCACACCCACCCTTTGTTGCAAACCCCGACCCTGGGTCCTCGCCGGTCCCATTATTCCCGTAATTTCAGGGTGGACCCCGGCCACGACAACAGTTCTGGGCTCTACCATAAACTCCTTCGCCGGCAGCTGCAACCCATCATAGACCGCATTACCGTGGGGAATTAGAGTGGGATCCCCACCCTCCGGTTGTTCCGCAAGACACAACTGCTACGGTAAGCATTGCATTACCATGGGGAATTAGAGTGGGATCCCCACCCTCCGGTTGTTCCGCCAGACACAACTGCTACGGTAAGCGCATCCGTTGATGTACGAGAGGTGGAAATATAATTGACTAGTCCGTCCCATTCCAGATCTTATGGTTAACACGGGTATTACGCCACAAGAATCCCTGGCGACATTTGTTGTTTAATCCTAGATGGATATAAACCCTTGCAATGGAACCTCCACCATATCAACACAATCCATGGTTCCATTGCCAACCACATAGTCATATTCATAGTTATGAAAATAGTGGTTTTGGTTTTTATGCAATAGTGATAACCATAGTACTTTGCAAGTAATTTGATAGAAATACACAAATGACATGAGCAAGTGATGAACTTGCCTGAACACTGCAAAGTTTTGCAGTTGGATGGTGTGGACTGACCCTTGTCCTCTGTCTCTGAAAATAGCATCATTGTCCGATAAGGGCAATGGTTAAAGAAGCAATTATGCATGATTCCAGTTTTAGGGTTTGTTTCCCCCTTCCGATGACGTTGTTATTTCATGTAAGAGGTTAATACTAAGATAGATTTGGAGATACTCTGTTTAAAGCAAATTACAACCTTGAAATGTTGTCAACGTGTTTTTAAAGTCCAATTGCATTAATGGACTTATTTTCATTATTGAAAATAGTATGTGTGATTTAAATCATTATTTAAATCATCAAATTAAGACTTATTCTTATTTGTCTTCAAAAATTCTCTTTGATATTTTATTTAAATAGAGAATTCTATGCTGATCAATTTTCATATTTTTAATTATTTTTTTAGAGCTCTTATCCATTTTCTATTTAATTTCAAAGTTTCTGGTTTTTAATGGATTTATGAAAAGACTGTTTTGCCCCTTGGGCCCACCTGTCAGGGTGGCCCAACGGTTTAGGTTGGCCGACCCACCTGGTCCGGCCCAACCCACTCACTCTCTCCCTCTCTCTCTCTCGCGCGTGTCCGAACCCTAACCCTAAGCCCTCTCGGGCGATTCGCGTCGCCGCCGTCTTCTCGGATTTGTTCCGGCCATCTCCGGCCGTCGCCGCCGGCGAGATCAGATGGATCTGGTCCGCCTCTCGACGGCGAACACGGTGGTCTGCGCCGATTTGGTTTTCGTCCTCGCCACCGCGCGTCCTCAACTCGCCTGCGACCCTGGCCGTGGCGATTCATGGTGATTCGCCGCCGTCGACGATCTTGGCGTCACGGCGCGGCCGTGTGCCTTGCTGTGGTGCTGCTGGGGCTCTGGCGCCCGGCGACGCCTGGCCTGGCTGCGGCCTAGCGCTGCCGTGATCGGCCCGTGCCGCCGTGCCACCATGGGCACGCTGCGCCGCCATCGCCCGGTGTGTGCGCCTCCCTCTCTCTTATGCCTGCCTTCCTTCTTCATGTTCTCGCTTTAGCCATGGCTCCTCCTCCTGTTGGAGATGCCGCCATGCCGTGCTGCTACTGCTTCTGTGGTAGGCTTCTAGCTACTGCTGCTGCGCTTACTGCTGCGCTCTGCTTGCCATGACCACAGCTTCGGTGGCCATGCCTGTGCTTATGCTGCTGCTGCTACTGTTGGTTGATGCTAGCTGCTATGGCTGTGCTCCCTGCTATGCATGCTTCTGTGCAATTTTTTCTAAAGCCATGTGCTTGCTTAAGCTTGCATTCTGGCTTGAAACTATCCATGTGACTCTGTTCTTGATGCTACTACTGCTAGATCCTCAAGTGTATTCAATTCCTTGCTCTGGCTTAATTACTGTCTGTAATTCTTGCCATTTTGCAAGAGCCAGTGCTCCTGGTGTGCTATCCCTTGTGCTATAATACATGGAAATGCTCAATAGAATCTGTTTGTTGGCTAGGCAGCACCATCCAGTGATGGTGTGCTGTTTGGATATAATTGTGTTTAGCTCATTTGCTTATCTGTGATGCAATTCATTAAGTAATGTGTCTGTTTAATTTATATGGTCAATGTGATGCTAGAATTGGTTCTAGCATGCTTTAGCAAGCTCTGGTGATCCAGTGATCATCAGCTGCTTGTTTATTGCTTGCTTTACTTCATTGCATGTGCACTCGTCTGGCTTATTACAGTGATCGTGCATCACCATGCCTTGTGCTGGTGTGTGCTGTGGTTGACTCAAGCAATTGCTGTTGCTTGCAGTGATCAATTGGATCATGTGTAAGTGTTCCAGTTACTGGTGATTTGTGAACTTCATTTATCTGTATAGCTTGTCCTTGTTTATTGGATAAATGAGATGAACTGCTTGCAGTGATGACTCTTATAATTAGCTTGATTGAGCTAGAGGGATGCCAACAGTGGTTGGGGACCCTAGCTCCACTTTGAACCCAATATGGGTGATGATACAAGTGCTTGGCTTGGTGGTTTGGCTGTTTTAGTGGTTGAGGTGACCCTGGCAGTAATCATATGCTGCCCTAGGGTAGCTCCCCTCTTGTTGGCTTGCTGTGGCTCACTAGATGCTCTCAGGTGATCCTTTTGTTGGATTGCCGTAGCTTTTGATGTTGAAATCAAATAGACAATGATTTGTCTATGTCGATGGCCTAGCTAATCGTAGGTGCTAAGTGAGTAGCTAGGCTAGCTGTGTCTTCATCTCTTGCTGGATTTCTTCAGTTATGGATTGATTTTCCTAGCTGCTGTTCCCATTAGATGATTTCCTAGTGGCCTTTACTACCTTTATTTGCACCATATGGCTTAGTAGCCAGATGATGACACAAATGGGGTATCACACCCTTTTGCTGGTGTGTGATTGGTGCATATGCTTATTTATGAACAAAACCATCTGGTTTGTTCATGATGATTTGTATACCTCACTCCAGCTCCAAGAATTGTAGTTGATGTAGAGGATTAGCTGTTGTGTTGATCTTCTGGTTTGGTTGATTTGCTTGCCCTGCTCCTCCTGGTGAGCTTGTGAAGCTTGATTTAATTCTGTGGTGTTATTGAACAGGTTGAACAGTGAAGCTGTTCTTCCTGTTCTTGTGTTCTTGGTTTGCTGTTCTTGCTAACTAGCACTTACTCTGATGCATGTCGATGAATGAAGCAAGTTTGCTGGTGAAAAGCTTATATCTGGTCCTCTACTTGCTCTCCAGGTCGACAGCACTGCCTGGCTGTTTTGGTGACTCCCCCTGGCCTTGTGTGTTGTTACACATGCAGCAGTCCTTGTGTGTTGCCTGTGTGTGTGTGGCTTGGGACTTGGGCTGGTGGGATGGATCAGCTCGGCGGCTTGGTCATATCCACTCTATGTAATATTTTCTAACCTACCAAGTGGCTTTGCCACTTGGCTTAATGCTCTGATTGTTGTGTATGTGTGCAGGGATCAAGATGATGATCAAGATGAAACTCAAGATCATCTTGATCAAAGAATTCATGAAGATCACAATGTAGTTTAGGTCATTTAAATTCCTTGTAATTTTCCTTTTTCTTTTTCTATTTCTTCAATTCTTGTAATGTGTTGTAAATTTATTTATCTATTCTGGATATTGTAATGACATTGTATTATGTGTATGATTATCAATAAAGCTCAAGTTTTCCTTAATGAGCTCTATGTAATTGTTGTATTATTTATAATCTTGATTAATGATAATTGTTTGTTAAATTATCTCAAGTTTGAATTATGTGATAACCATTTGATGTTTGAATTTGAAATTCAAATTCAAATTTGGTTTGAATTCAATCATACAACATAACTTGTCATTCAATCATGCAACTTAAGATTTCAATGCAATATCACTTCTCTCTTCTCAAAACCCTAATTTAGATAAGTAGGAACAAGTTGATCGCACTCTCGAAACCCTAACCCTGTAAGGTGTCGAGAGAGAAACCTGTCCCCCTTCGATGCAGTTTTGTTTTAAAAGCGTGAAATTTCCCCGTAATTTACAATGCAATGCACATCCCTTTCTAAAATCTACCCCTCGATCGTCTCTAAACCTGGGACATTACACTTCTACACCATGTTGGCGCTAGACTGACCCTCTCCTTTCTCAGTATTATCCTTAGCCCGAGCTTTCTCCTCAACATCAAGAGATGCTATCAGATTTTCAACTGATATCTCCTGTCTCTTGTGTTTGAGAGTTGTGGCAAAGTTCCTCCATGAAGGGGGCAACTTAGCGATGATGCATCCAGCCACAAACTTGTCAGGTAAGGCACACTTAAGGAGTTCAAGCTCTTTCGCAATGCACTGTATCTCATGAGCTTGTTCGACTACAGAACGGTTGTTAACCATCCTGATGTCATGGAAGCTCTCCATGATGTACGAGTTCATCGCTTCGCATCGGTTGCACCGAACTTAGCATTCAGTGCATCCCAGAGCTCTTTACCATCTGTTATGTGCATGTACACATTACACAGACGATCAGCAAGAATACTTAGAACGCATCCGACGAAGAGATTATTGTTTTCCTTGAACTTGATCTGATCTTGGTCAGATATAGTTCCTTCAGGTAAACCATCAGTAACTTCGAACACTTTCAGATGAGTAAGCCAGAGCATAGCCTTATACTGCCACCTCTTAAAGTGCACACCGGTAAACTTATCCGGCCTCAGTGCATCAGAAAAACCAGCCATTGTTAACTCAGGAAATTGCCTACAATTGGGTTTTTGGATTGTTGGATAATTAGGCACAATTTCCACGATTAATTCCAGAATATAAAACATGATGGCAGCAACTAGTAACATGTGAAACTCAAACATACTAGATGCATTAATCAACATGAGTAGCAGCAGCGCAAACGGTAAAGCATCCATCGCTAAACAGATCGAGATATGTCGCACGTACCGATCTGGTGGAGGTGGCGGTGGAGGTGTAGCAGATGATGTCGCGGCAGTAACGTTGTTGATGACAACGTTATTGACGACGGGGACGACGGGTCGAAGTAGACGGCGTTGAAGACGACGGTAGGCAGCACCGCCCGACTTGGACGGAAGGCGACCCGTGATGAAGAGCTTGAGCAGTCGCGCAGAGCGCTTCCCAAAAACCTAATTCGCCCTCTCCCGTACAGGATCGCAAGGACGAGTGGTTCCGGAGACCTGCTCGTGTATTCAGTCTATTTCTGCGGTAGCCGGGCAAGAGATTATATAGGCTCGGGAAACCCTAGGCAACGTGGGCCACGCCCACGTCGCACGAATGTTTCGAGTCGGTTACAGATAGCCCACGATCCGGGAGCGACCCGAACCGACTAACTGCGACGCGTCCGTCTAGGACTCTGTTCGTTTTCCTGAGCTGCAAAAAGTAAGAAAAGTCTCGGCTCGAGGCTCAATCCACTCACCACGAGCGCGCGTCGTGACGTGTCGTGTCGAGACGAGCGAGGAGGAGGAGGAGCGCGCGCGTGTAGCACTCCTATTCTCACTCACTTACTAGTGGTGGAACAACCCACCTTATAAGGTGGTCTAACTTCCTCCCAACTTTCCATGTGGGACTAAACTTCCCACCTCTTGACACTCCCTAGTGAGCTGCCACCAACTTGGGCTCAAACTCACAAGGCTTCCACTATGTGGGCTTTGAGATTTATAGGAAAATCTGAAATCTAGTATGGGCCACTAAGTGTAGGCCCAATATTTCAACACTCTGTACCACCTTATTCTTCTCTGCGTCCGATGGGAGTGACTGGCGGCGTGGGGGTTGCTGGTCTCGCAAATAATTGAGGTGGTCCTAGGATTCTTTTCGAGACAAGATGAAGATGTTGCATGTCCCCAGCGGTATGGTGGGAGTGTCGTGTTCCGGAAGCCTCCGCCGGTGAACTCCAATGGACGACATCCAGGAGAATGCTGGATCGGATGGTATTCGGGCGCAACCATGTTTTTATAACCATTTGGTTTCAGAGGGAGCGTTGCGAAGATCTGCTGGTTGTTACCATCATGGGGCATGCTTTCTCGCCCATGCAGGGGCGGAGCTGCATGTATGCTAGGGGTTGCACGTGCACCAGGGTAAAAAATTATTAAACCTTGATATATGCTAAAAAAACTAGTATGTGCACCCCGGTAATGCATGATTAGTGCACCCTGGTGAGCTAAATCAGCTCATATTACTAGGTTGTGCACCCTGATTGAGATTGGTCTAGCTCCGCCACTGCGCCCATGGTAAAGTCAGTTGTCGGCGATTGTCATGGAAGCCGGGACGTGGGGACTAGCAATGATGATTTGACTCTTCGTAGCGATGATGAATTGGCTTGGTGGCCAATGATTTGGAGCAGTGGTGTCGAAAGTGGGGATGACAATACAAGAGAAATCAAAGTCCTACCTTCCAGGGTGAAAATCCAAGGTCTAGCCTTAATTTGATGTGACTGACAATGACCTTGTTCAAGGCATTATTTTTTGGGGCAACGATTTTTCTTCCGGATGAAAACCTAAGATCTTTGATCAGGCGATGATCGTGTTTGTGCTTTGTTTCCTTCTTGGAGGCGTCGCTTTTGGAGAAGTTGGACGTTTGGTTCTGTCTAGGTGGTGTTAGTACTTCTTCTTCGTAGAATATATCTCTTTTTTTATTGTAATTCGATTTCTTTTTAGCTGTGTGTATCTGTAATATCGCTAGAGCAATAAATTGTTGCAGAGGCTGAATGTAATTGGTATCTTTAAGATATTAGTATATGCTCTTTATCGGAAAAAATCTCAACTAGACTACTGGATGTGGATGATGATCAGTTAGCCGCGATCGAGCTGCTACCGCTCACCAGGATACATGATCAGATCGTGATCTGACGAGAGAATGTGTACAAGCACGCGTTGCATGCATACAGACGGCCGGGATAAACATGCATATGCATGCATGGATTCCTTGGAGTTGGAGATGGAGAGAGTGAGAGGTAGCTGCTACTGCTACTGCTAGCTCGGTCGATCTCATCGACTGGGCAATTGTCCATACCTGATGATGATGAGTACTTGACCACTGACTGACTGGCTCGATCGAGGAGGAGCTGTGCGCCCATGCATGCTGGGGCTCTCCCTGTCGTGTTCCGGCACGAGTGAGGCGCGAACTGGCAAACGGCCGCGTCGGCCGAGTATAATCTGAACGTGATGGATGGACTGTGCAGGGAAGGAGGGCTACGTAGCACCGTAGGAAACCCCTACCGCGCTACCATCCACGCCCATCCGCCACCAAGGGTCGCTTGACTCTCCTCAAGGACCAGCCACCATGCAGCAGCAGATAGACTCACTGACCGACCGACCGACCTCCATCCAATGGATTTGTTCTTCTTCTTTTTTGGCTCTTGCATGCACGCATGGCACTGATGGATCGAGCACGAAGACGGGGAATGCCGCTGCAGCTGGGCCTCCCAAGCTATAAGCGGCTACGATTCCTTGCCTTATCTTTTGCTCTGTTTATGGCCTTCTCTACACGTGCGAAGAATCGACCTGTCTTATCCCGCATCTTGTTGATGGTCGGATATCTATTCTACAGTATGCAAACGGTACGATTTTATTTATGGAGCACGATTTAGACAAAGCGTTAAATATAAAGCTTGTTCTGTGCATTTTTTGAGCAATTGTCGGGGTTAAAAATAAACTTTCATAAGAGCGAGTTTTTTTTGTTTTGGGGAGGCAAAACAGATGGAGAATGAATACAAATATCTATTTGGTTGTGACATAGGTTCACTTCCTCTTAGATACCTAGGAATTTCAATACATTTTCGTAAACTGAGAAACGGCGAATGGAAACCGGTAGAGGATCGGTTTGAGACTAAGTTAGGTAGCTAGATCGGTAAACTACTCTCCTATATATGGCGATCGTTCGGTGTTGATCAACTCGGTGTTAACGAGTCTCCCTATGTTTATGCTTTCGTTCCTCGAGATTCCGAAAGGAGTTCGGAAGAGATTGGATTTCTTCAGGTCGCGCTTCTTCTGGCAAAGTGATGGACATAAGAGAAAATACAGGTTAACTAAATGGGACATAATTTGTAGGCCTAAAGATCAAGGGGGTAGTGGAGGTTTTATAACTAAAAAATTAAAGTTTATTATGCAAATGGCTTTATAAACTTTTAAATGAAGATGGTATGTGGCAGAAGTTGCTGCATAAGAAATATTTGTATTCTAAAACCTTATCTTAGGTTTCAGCAAAACCAAATGATTCTCTATTTTGGAAGGGCTTGATGAATGTTAAAGATGAATTTTTTCCAGGGGTTCTTTTGTTGTGGGTAATAGACTCAACATTATATTTTGGGAAGATAGTTGGCTATGGGATAAACCCTTGGCACAAGAGTATCCATCTCTGTATAATATTGTTAATCACATGAATGTCATTGTACACAATGTGCTAGCATCAAACCCTCTAAACATAGGATTTAGACGGACTTTGAATGGAAATAAATGGGATCGAAGAACGCATGTTTTACATAGACTCATATTGGTTCAGCTTACCGATACTGAGGATTTTTTCAAATGGCGTTTAACTGCTTCGGGTGTTTTCTCTGTTAAATCTATGTATATTGATCCTGAATGGACATACTGTTTTCCTTAAGAAATATATTTGGAAGATGAAAGTTCCACTTAAGATAAAGATCTTCATGTGGTTTCTTTATAAGAAAGTGATTCTAACAAAAGATAACTTGGTTAGACGCAATTGGCAAAGTTGTACTAAATGTTGTTTTTGTGATCAAGATGACACAATTCAACATTTGTTTATAGCTTGTCCTTTTACTAAGATGATATGGAGGATTGTTTTTTTAGCTTTTAATTTACCCCCACCTTCGAATATTATAAATATGTTTGGCAATTGGTTAGATGGGGTTGCAAGAAAAGACAAAGTCAACATTAGAGTTGGGGTGTGTGCTTTGCTCTGGGCGGTCTGGAATGTGCACAATGACTGTATCTTTAACAAAAGAAAAAGCTTTCCATCATTTTTGCAGGTTATCTCATTGGCTACTCATTGGATCCATATGTGGTCCTATATCCAGCCGCACGAGGAGCGCCAAGCGTTGGATACTGGGTGCAACCGACTGGCAACGGTTGCACGAGATTTCTACAGTCGGTGCGGGTGGTGTGCTGATCGACGATTGACATGTTGATGCAAAGGCGCTACATGTTACTCTTTTTTAAATGGTTAATTTTTGTTGAGACACTTTGTGATCCATGAACTGTAATAAGGGAACCTGATCTTGTTTTCGCTGGTTAAAGTTCTAATAAAAGAGGCCGTATGCATCACTTGATGTGGGGATGCCCCATTTCGAAAAAAATTGAATTGGTCCACCTTCATCTTAGACGCTCATGATGTTTCTACGATGATTACTTGTATTGCGTCTCTTTTTTTATTTTATGTTTTGTAAGACTGGATTTGAGCAGCTTTGTGTATCATCATAGTTACGCGAGTGTAATGGTTTATCGAAAAAATCTCATCCCCAAGAGCATGAAGACAGGAATGTTGCCTCCAGCTGGGCAGCTTATAGTCGAAGCGGCTACAATCTTCGCCTTATCGTTACTAGTAGTGATATGCTGCTCCGTTCGTAGTCTCTACAATGTTTTAAAAAATCACACTATTTATGGAGATGTCTACACAGTTGAAAGACATGATAAGAAATATTTTTATCTAACATAGACGCCATCGTGAAGATTGGTCATCCTTCACCTCAGATGCTTATGCAGTTTATACGGTGGTTACTTGTATTGTGCCTCTATTATATTTTAAATTTTGTAAGACTAGATCTAAACGGCTATGCGTATCGTAGCTATAATACGGGTATATTGGTTTGTCGAAAAAATCTCATCCGCAAGAGCACAAGTTGTAGGTCAAATACGCCGCCGAGCCAACCAAACTTCGGCAGCGAACGACGGCGCCAACGAAAGGCAAGTGGACAAACGTTCGGTACTGGCGTATTGTTTGCTTGCCTCCACACCCTGCCGTTTGTACATTATGCAGGGGCGCCAACGACAAACACTCTTCCACCTCATGCATATGCAGGTACTGGCACTACTAGTATATAATAATGTATATATTCCCAATCAAACCGTAAAAACCCAGGCATATTAACTTCACAGATAAGGCAGGGGTTTGTGTCTTGGCCTGCTGCAGAGAGATGCTATGCTCGTTGTGAAATGGCTGGTTCTTTCCCAGGTCGCGTCAAGCGGTCAGCTCACTAGCCTCTGGAAAGCTGCACGTCCAAAGGGGTATCAGGAGGGACGGACAAACAGAACTGCATCGCCCAAAGCGGTCAAGAAAGACGGCCAGGTGTCGACCGTCCACAGGCGCTCCTGGACGCGGCAAATGCTCAAAAAATATCTCCAGGTCCCAAACCGTATCAACACACCAGCACTGCTGCTATACACTTCTTGTTTTCAACGAACGTCTCCTCTCCGGCCCTCCTCGTGACATCAAATTATTTACGAGCGATCCAGGTCTCTCTTAATCGTAGTACACGCACTGCGTAAGCTGAATCTGACGATCTAGCTAGGTACATTGCTGCTGCTCATGCTCGGATCATCTGCGCTGGAAGTTGAGGCACTTGATGGCGAGCGCAAAGACGACGGCGAAGAGCACGCAGAAGCCGACCACCATGGTGGCCACCACGCCCAGGAAGTCGTGCCGGAACCCGAAGTGCTCCTCCAGGAACGCCGCCACGGTGGTGGACCTGATGCCGTCGGCCAGCAGCAGGGGCTGCTCCAGGTCGCCGAACTGCGAGGTCAGGAGCCCGTACAGCGTCCATGACACCGGATTGGCCCAGTAGTACCACCTCCACCACACAGGGATCAGCTGCATTATCATTATCATTTGTTAATAGCGGAGTTGTTAATATTTTTTAGATAAAAGGCAATTTCATGCCCTGCTTTTTCATAGAAAGCAACAGAGTTGTTACTCAAACAACACAAGATAGTATGCGAGAATATCTTTGCAATAAAGGCTGTGTGCACCACTTCAATACAGAGGCAGGCCAGGGCTAAGTTCCCCTCTTCGAAAAGAAAAAAAAAATGTGAGAATATCTTTGACGCTATGTTTGGATACAAGTGGGTGTCGAGCAAAACAAGAAGCATGCGTCAGCATCCACCGAAATGCTAAGCTGAATATATTTTATAGTTACTTATTTATTTTCTCTAAATGTTCGACAAAATCGCGAAAATGTATCCATGTGCCTGTGCTGGTTTACAGCCTGGATAAAGAATTCCTCCTCTTATCTTTTTTTTTTAAGAATACCCTCTTTAAGAAGACAAAGGAAAGTTGGCAAGCCCAGTGGTCCAATGCTACTGCACAGTGATGTCACTCATGTATGAAGCCCATATGGCCCGACATACTATGTAAAGGCCAGCCAAACATATTAGGGCCCACCTACGACAACTAACTTATCATAAAATATATAAAACTCAATGTTTTCCTAGTGTGTCTCATGGAGTTGCTTATTCAACTCTAGAGTGCAAATAAGAACAAATCTTAGGATCATATGCCAGCCTCAATCATTGGGTTGGATGTTGTGCACTTCAAAAAATTCTCCTCCAGAAGATCAAAAGAGCTATCATATTTGATTTTTCCAAAGGCCATCACTAAAAAAAAAAACATACCCTAGTACTCGATCATATCCAGGCTACCAAACCGAAAGTAACTGTAAGACGCAAGTTCTTGGTTGTTTTGTGGAGTCAGCAAGAAGACCGTTAGTGCAATGCAAATCATGGGGTGCTATTTCTTCCATACCTTTCTTGGGATCATGAATCCGCAGAAGAGATTCCACAGCGTGTAGAATGGGGCAGCAATAATAGGCGCAACCATATGGTTCGGAGTAATCGCCGTTGTCATCATGCCATAGAAGGTGAAGTACAACAGGGTGAAGTACATGAAGAACAGAAACCACAAGAACTTCACAGTTGTCCACTCAAATGAGCCCAGACTGTAGAAGATTGTGCCATAGACAAGCGACTGCATAAGAATATAAGGGAACTCCACAGTAACCTGCCGAAGAACAGTGTGTTAGAAGTTCTATCATGATATGAGAACCAGCTATGCTGAGGGAACCAATGTTCCGGACAAGAAATTAATATACCAGAGAGAATGCGAAAGGCAATGCTGAATACATTCCAGCAGCTCGCTCTCTGTATGATACAAATCTTTCGATGGAAATCACAGGTTGAACAGAAGTGGCGTTAGTAATCCCTATGAACAGAACTGCCGCATACATGGCACCCATGGCATTGAATATATCATGTTGGGTCTCCCTGAAATTATAAAACGACATTATGGTCAGATAACCACGAAGATTGCTATGTACAGGTACGCCGGAAAATTAGTGCCGGAAACATTAGTGGACATACCTTCTAGAGCCAAATTTCCAGCAAATCGTCCCAAACATCAAGGAAATGATGACAGTGTAGAAGAATCTAACTGCAGTGTATTGAGGATTCCTCCAGTATGATAGGTTTTGCTTCCATAAGCAAGCAAGAAACTGAGCACAGAATGGCTGCGCATACTTGGTAGAGAAAGTAAGCTCTTTTGATTCACTGGTCGGTTTGCCCAGGGTCTCAACGGTTTCTTTGGTCTGCCTGAAATGCAAGAAAATAAGTATGAGTGGCTAAAAGGTGACCATGAAACATGCAGTGAGATTAAAAGGGACTTGTATTTACAGAAATAATTTCGACTGTCGATAGTATTCAGCAAAATCCACTCCAAGAATTTGTTCCATTTGAGTACTTGTGACCTCCAACATCCATGCAGCAGGATTATAGCCATCCCTTATTTTAGGCACTCCTGGAATTGCCTGAATATAAATTTCAGTATGTAAGTACAGTGATCTAGTGTAAGTTTCTTCAGGGAGAAAACACATACTGCAGAACATACCTCAAAAAACTCAACCAGATTGCGTGATTTGGAACCCAAGGGACCAGCATATATGAGTTGACCTCCACGCTTCATAAACAAAAGCTGAGCAGCATACGCATAAGTTAGGAGAGGGCAATGGTGGAATCTTAATACATCCTTAATAATACTAGTACAAGATATAATCATGTCAGTTTCAAATTTAAGATCAATGATACTTTCATAGAGTTCTGGAATGAAATTAATGTATGTGTTATGTCAATGTTAAAAAAAAATATTCTGTAGAGAAATCAACCTCATCAAAGGACTCAAATATGTCAATACTTGGCTGATGGATGGTACACACGATTGTCCGTCCTGTATTAACAATATTTCGTACAGTTCTCATAACAATGGCCGCAGACCTAGCATCCAATCCTGATGTGGGTTCATCCATGAACACAATAGAAGGATTTGCCACAAGCTCCACAGCTATCGTCAACCTTTTACGTTGTTCAGTAGACAAACCGTTAACTCCTGGTAAGCCAACAAGAGCACCACTTAATGGATTCAGCTCAACAAGTTCCATCACCTCTTCCACAAAAGCCTACGGCAAAAAAAAAATCAGGGATCAAAAGGACAACATGATAATGTCTAGAACAAGGAAGCACAGAACTTTAGCCGGTGCTTACTCTCTGAGTGTCATCATTGACATGAGAAGGCAACCGGAGGCATGCCGAATATAACAAAGACTCGATCACAGTCAAGCAGGGTGAATGGACATCATTTTGTTCACAATAACCAGATATTCTAGTAAAGGTCTCTTGGTTCTTAGGATACCCAGATATAGTGATGCTGCCTTCTATGAGTCCTCCAGTCTTCCGGCCAGCTAAAACATCCATGAGGGTTGTTTTACCAGCACCACTAACTCCAACAAGAGCTGTTAGTACCCCTGGTCTAAATGCTCCAGTGACATCAACAAGCAACTGCAGGCGGTCTTCTGCAATACCTTGTTTTTTCAATTCCTGATAGAAAAAGTGGATGAACGCATGAATTATACTGACTTTTTTGAACATTTTATGCCATACATATGGGGCTACCTTTGACGTACCTCTGGTACATCAACATAATAGTTGATATTCTTAAAGCACATCGAAAGGGGTTGAAAGGGTAACACCATGCCCTTCTGTTCTTTGAGCTTAAGCCCTGGAACACAGTTATCGAACAGAATCAGGGGACACCGTTAGTAAAAGGTCAAAATATCTTGTGATGTAAGAACTAGGTCCACATAATTAATTATCTAGCACTACCATTTAGTGAAGTTGAGTGCAGGTAAGATCTCAGCTCTAGGGCTACTCTATCACTCTTCCTCCTGGAATCCCTGTGTCGAATTGCATCCTTGGACACAACAGCTTGTATATTCCCGATTGCTGTGAAGGATAATCACTTGTGAGAATGAGAAACTATTTTGACTAAGTTCATTTTTTTGGTGTTGGAGTTGAATATAAACTTACGGTTGAGAATTGTCAGGAACAACGTAAATAAGGCATTCAAAACAACCGTGTAACCCAACAATGCTCCAACTCCGATCCAAAACCAATATTTTTCCTTGAATAATCCATATCCAGTGAGTACAGCTTCACCTAAGGTGATGTTTGTGTCTGCAAATGGCTGCCATTAAATCAAAATAGAGTGAGTATCAGTTACAAATACTGAACTAGGCAAGGCAAGATAAGAACTTTTGTTGGTAAGACTGCCATATTACAGGTTTGTTCCTAAGAATAATATGATTACTTAATTAATTTGGGATTCCAAATAATTACTCCCAGAAATATCCATGTGTATCCGTGTGATGTTGTTGCATAAAACCAACAAACTATAACCGACTGATGCCACGGTAAGCCTTCATTGAAATCCTCACAAAAGATTATCAAGTGTTACCTTGCTCCAAGAATGTCCATGGAATTCATTTACTGATATAGCATTTTGTGCATACATCATAGGAGATACCCAATAACCCCAAATCCACCAGGCTGGTATGCTTTCTGTTAGATAGTCAGAAACGGATTGCAAAATATTAGATATATAATTTGGAAATATACTCTGAAGTGGTTGATAATGTTTGAGAGAAGCCAACCTTTGGTTATAATGAATCCTCCAAGAATCATAACAACCAACAAAGCAAACGATCCAAAGGTATTAGCAACTATCATATTTCGGCCCAAAGATGCCATGACTCGGAAAAGAGCCAAAGATGTCTGGTGCAGAAAGAAAAGCAACAAAAATTGTCCCAGAAATCTGCACATGACAAACCAAGATCAATCGATAAGATCTCAGAATCTATGAACAGAAAGCAAAATGAACAAATCCATTGTCCTGTCAGTTACCTTGTGAATTGGGGATCATAACCAACGACGTAATATGTTACAAGTGTCCACATTCCTGATTCAATAAGTGAGGTTGGAATGCTCAGGAGCCAAGAAGGAAGTGTATAAGCCCATGGTGGGTAGAAGTGCAAGTCTCTGTGCTTGTAAAGAACAGGAAGCTTCGTCACCAACATTGAGACTTCAGTAAAGCCGTTGAACAGAATCATCACAATTGCAAAATAGAGGGCTCCAAGATAAATAATCCCATCATCAACTGAATCATGGTGCATTGTTGTTCGAAAAAACACCGTCATTGTGATAAGGGCCACCAGTAGAAGCTGGTACAAATAGATCATGTTAGAACATATTTAATTGATTTGGAAAATAGTTCAGAGCGACTTGCACTGACAACCGGTAGTAACATATGTTGTTAAACTGCCATGACTTATGGTATTCTAGCTTAAGACCAAGAAACAGAACTTCTGACTGTGTAACATACATTTAAGCATGCTAGGGTAACATTCATGCACCAGCTCGAAAAAGTAAATAGCATTTGTGTTATATCATTCATGTCTTGCCATTTCAGTTTGTAATATATTTGTGTTAGCAAGGACAATATAGTCTTTTATTTCTATTATGGAGCAATTTTAGACACAGTTTTGCATAGGCTTTCCCTGTCAATTATCAAACAATTATAGTTGCCCTGTTCATTCATCCATTGTATTATAATAAAATAAAGGGCAGGCTAATCAAAGTTCAATTACGATACTAAAGAACAATAGAAATATGGTGAAAAATAAATAATTTAGCCTCTGATTTGGTGGGCTTTAATTTTGAAGTCTTACTATACTTACAGATAAAAATTTAAAATAACTCTCACAAACGAAGATCTAAGTATCTAACTATTAACTTGGTGCATTGGTTCATTTTAAAGGCTTGCATTTGATAATTGGATTAGGGATATATTAGCTTGAAAAAAAAAGGATGTATGTTCCACTATATATAACAAGTCATCCCTTTCACATATCTACTTAAATGTGATGTTAAATATCACAAATGAGTGTAATTTGAGATGTCAATTTTAACACAATAATTCCCATTGAAAGTTTTATACGCTGAAGTGTACCATACAACACCCTGCACTTGCGCAGGACAATCGCGATTTTTCTAAGTTCTAGCTGTCATAGTGCTAGTCTGCAAGATGCCTCTCCTAGTTGAAAATACCTGAATGAATTTGAAGACATAGATGAATGAGTTTCTGTTCATCAGCAGACGTTGCCACTGGAAGTTGGACTTCAGAATCTCTAGCCTCTTGACACCATAACTTGAAGTTGAAAGAGCGGCAGGATGATTGTGTTTTCTATTGTATGGCCTATCCAATTCCTCGTGCAACCTCTTACCAACAACAAACGTTTTGAAGGCTTCAGCAAACTTTGATATGGACACAAACTGGTATGGATAATCATATTGGCACCAGTATTGCTGTTGATCTTTCTTGGACAACACCTGCAACACAAGAAACGTGAATATACAAGAAAAACCCAGTTGGCATAACTATACCATAGAAAGAGCGGAATCGCTTACTTCTTGCAAAAAATCAGCCACATTTTTTCTTTCAGGGCACCTGAATCCCATTGCAGCAAAAAAATCAACAGCATATTCACGTGGTCCCTGGTATACAATTTGACCTTCAGATATAAGAATGACATCATCAAATAGCTCATAAGTTTCTGGAGCAGGCTGCAGCAAGGATATGATTGTGGTGCCATCCAATGCATGTGTAGAATGCCTTAGGTACTTGATTATCTGATGTGTGGTTGCACTATCAAGGCCAGTCGAAATCTCATCCATGAACAGAACACGAGCCGACCCAACTAGCAATTCACCTGCAAAAATAACTGATATCAGCACAGAAGTTCACCACAAAAACCTTGTGAATCTGGCAATTTCCAAGTAGTGTGAACAACAACACCAAATACCCCAAATATAAAAAAAATAGTACTCCCTTCGAACTAAATTAATTGTCGCATATTTAGGCAACAAATCTGTCTAGGTTCACTGAACCTACTCATTATGTAAACTATGGTAGTTCATTATCTAAAATAAATAAAGAAGGATGTGTCAACCTGTTGTCAGGCGCTTCTTTTGTCCCCCGGAGATTCCTTTGATCATTTCATCTCCGACAATGGTGTCAGCACAGTTGTCCAGCCCTAAAATCTTGACTAGATCAAAATTAGCTATTCAGAAATCTTGCCAGAATCAGGTAGTCAAGATGATATGAAAAAAGAGGATTGCCAAGAACAAAAAAATTTAACAATCATAAGGATGAACTTTTGAAAATTACAAATCAAGAATATCATTATTTTTCAAAAAAACATGAAAACAACCTTTGAAAAGGAGCAGTAAGACTAGTACAATTTTACAAAATATATTAATTGCAAGTTGTACCATTTAATTTGGAACTCGTTATACAAATAAAGAATCATTTCTCTGCACATAACATCAGCTATTTTGACCTTGCATTGCGCTTTTGCACAATTTTTCAACATCAATACGAACTGATCCCATCAACAACCCTGACTGTCTAAGCCCGCATGCATACACCAAGCAGGTAACAAAGGAGATTGACATGATAAATCAGGAAAAGTAATGACGTAAAAAAGAATAGTAGAGTAGGACATGTGCCAGAAAATACATGCATGCTATGACTGACCAAACTAAAACTAAAACAGCAAACAGCTGAAAGAGACATGTCGCATACCTTCATTATATACTCGGCCACGAGACTTGTCTGTCTACCTTCAAGAGCCAATGCCTGAAAAATTGTAAAACTTATGATACAGTCGCAGATGAATTATTGTTGGTACGTCCAAAGCTAGTTGGATGTACTGTACCTTCATGAATACATCAAGGTCCTCATCAGGCTTTATCCCAGCATTCTTTTCTCTCCTCAAAAGTTCAACGAGCATATCTAACAGTGGGCAATGTCAAAAGGGAAATAACCAAAGAACAACAGCAATGACATTGTGGTGCAGTAACCTACCATACTTTATGCCAACACCCTGACATCTCCCAGCAAATTCCAGGGTTTCTCTGACGGTCATCTCTGAAGCATGAGAGTCTTGCTGACTTACATACGCCGATGTTCGTTGAGGCACAAATTCGTTTAGATGGTGGCCGTTGTAAGTAATACTCCCAGACATCTGCAGTTAGTGATGATAGTCAGTACTAATAATATATCATTCCAGATATTGCACCATGATTGATAGGGTCACTATGCCTATGAGAATAGTTGCAACAGAGAAACAGTATTCTAATATTATGACAGAAATAAGAGTTTGATCAGATAATCATTTTCAGGCTGCACAAGAAAAAGATAACAACTAAGTGGCACTACATATTTGGCCTAAAGTGATCATATAGCAAAGATCCGATCATGATGTTTTCATACGAGAACTGAAACTACAAATCCAATTGATCTGGTATCACACCTTCAGTCCAGGACCGAGTCGTCCAGCAAGGGCTAGAAGCAAGGTAGTCTTTCCAGAACTTGGAGGGCCCAAAAGCAGTGTCATTCTGCAACAAGAATAGAACATCAAGGCTATCAGAACTAATTTTTCTCTGAGAATTCTGTTAGAGAGCTTCATCGATTGCGACAGAAAGATTGGCAGTCTTCAGTTGTACCTTGATGGGCGAATGATCCCGCTAATGGTATCCAATATGGGTAACTTAACTCTTCCCCCTCGGTAGATCCTCAGATGCCTCAGAAATGCCTGAATTTCAAAGCAGTAAAAAGTAAAAAACCTTGACAGTAAATCGGAAATTGCTCTGCTTCAGTAAATAATTCACAAGAGAGAGTTCATATTTGCAGCACATAAACCCCCAACTTCACCCACAGTAAAACAAGGGTGGTAAATCGTAACAACCTCTGTCATGTTACTTCACAAGCTGAATCGTAACAACCCACAGCAAAATTACTTTCACATGCTGAATTACTGGAGAAGAACTGAGAGGGAGGGAAATCTGCTAGTACTCCATCCAGCTGTGGATCACGGGCCAACCAACCTCTGTCATGTTGCATATGAAGTTGGGGATGGTGGGCAGCGCCCTGCTGCCGACATGCACGTACGCGTCCACCGTCAGGTCCTCGTACCTCACTTCGATCTTGGGGAACTCTATGCTCACCCTGCATCCAGAAAACGAAGAAGAGAACAAAATATGTCAGTACAACAAAAGGCAGAATTAAAATGTCTTTTGCACTGCTCGAAACCAAAACCATATCGGCTCTAAGCGCTGCACCACATCAGAGACGCAACGCAGCTACTGAGTGGGCAGCAAATCTGCAGCTACCAGTAGAAAGGCGCAAGTCGGGACGGTGGGGCCCACGCGTCAGCCGCTTCAACTATGCGCATCTGGAACTGGAACTCTTTTTTTCAGACAAGCTAGCGCGAGTAGAATGCTACAAGCTTCTCCGACCGAAGAACATGCAGCCGGCATGGAGATGGAGCAACAATTTCGGGGCAGCGGCAGTCTGGCTCTGGCTCAGCCAGGCAGATGCGCGGGTTGGACCCGCGTGTCAGCCAATGCAGGCAGCACTGGGATGGGACCCTCCGGATTGAGCTTCAGTGACTTTGTGGGCTGACAAAGTCACTGAAGCTCAATCCGGACCCTCCACGCTTCCTCTGGCTAGAACTAGAAGCTTTGCAGGGCACGCAGACACCGAGACCGAGGCGGATACGCACGCACGACGGTGACGACGAGGACGTACGGGAGAGCAAAATGTGTGTATGTATTGTACTAGCTAGGTAGGGGATTGGTAGCACTCACGCGTCGAAGCGGGCGCGTATGCGGCGGAAGAACTGCTCGGCGTCGCCGGAGTCGGCGAGGAGGCGGTCGACGAGCGCGGTGCGGTCGCCGGAGGAGAGGCCGGCGACGTCGACCTCGCAGAGCGCGTCGTCGCCCTCGACGGCCGCGTCCCCGACGGCGACGGCGGGCGACCTGAGCAGGCCCCGCCTGGCGCGGGCGACGGTGGGGAGGCGCTGCAGGGCGGCCCAGCGCAGCGCCTCCTGCTCGTCCTCGGCCTCCCGCCACGACCCCGACCGCGCGAACGGCGCCTCCGCCGCGGCCCACATCTCGCCAAAACCCTAGCAGCAGCAGCAGCAGTAAGTAGCAGGAAATGGTGGCGGTGGTAGGGGTGGGTGGTGGAGGCGGGGATTTAAGGAGGGCGTACTGCAGTGGCAATGGTGGTAGAGGGAGGGGTTGGGCTGGATCCACCGACTCGCCGCATTCATGGCGCACCGCGCATTGCCTCTCTCTCTCCTCGCTGTATGTGTATGGTACAGCTACAGTACCTTTGTCTCTCTGTAATTGTTGGGAAATTTTGATGATCCGGCGGAGTGGAAGACGGAAGCAAAACCGAAAGAGAGGGAGGGAAGGAGACAGCCTGGCTTTTGGGGTACTACACCGCTCGGTTTGGTCCGTTCGGGCCACCCACTGTCATACGTAAGTGAGCTCAGCTTCTAGAAATTATCACTCGTTAGCCCGTTTAGGATTGCTTAAGCATCACTCTGGTACACCACTTACTGGCCCATTAGGTGTCATTTGTCCAACTTGCCATGTTGAGTTGTTGACAACGTTAAGGAGAGACATGCGAGCGAAGACCCAGCATCTTTTTAACAAAAATCTAACCATACCGTCGAAGCGTTTGGCGGTACCAAAAAAATAAGTAAGATCTAGCTAGAAAGTTAACTCCAAGCTAAAGTTTCACGAAATGGTTATCGCATCGATCCTCCGTGATCCGTGTAATACCTAGGTTTATAGGCCACTCAATGGTAGATTTAGGATTTGTGCAATCATCTTAAAATGTGGGTGAACTTTTTTTTGCTTTCGTAGTAAACCCAAAGTGATCGAGATCATGACATGATTCTTGATGAATTAGGAGTTATCATTAGGGTTATGTTTGGTTTCGAGATAATCTTTGTTGATACTCACCAGAAAAGGAAAAAAACATGAAAAGGTAATAAGTATAACAATATTTGATTTTAAAAATGGAATTGAATCTTACATCAGGGCCGGGTCCAGTACGGCGTACAAGGAAAGACGGATCCTTGACGTGCATGGCAATGTAATATTCCGTAATTAGTCATCTTGTATTCTCGCTAGGAATCTCCGGGTAAGCCCTAGATCCTGGCGTCTTTATAAGCCGGATCCTAGGAGCCCTAGAGGCACAACCACAACTCATTGTAACAACGCGAAAGCGCCCAGATAATTCCAGACAAGCAGAAGTAGACCATGTCATCGAGCTGGTGTTTCAAAGCTGGGTAAATCGCGTACCACCGTCCCGAGGACTCTCCGCCCGATGGACCCTACTTCTTCTTCCCTCCATGAGGATCCCTCCTCTGGAGTACCGTCGCATAGGCAACGACAGTTGGCGCCCACCGTGGGGCTAGCGGCGTCTGGAGGCCGGAATCTGGAGGGTTCCGCCATGGGAAGCTTCAATGACTCCATGAATTTGGGGCGTGTTCTTTACGCTGGAAACTTTTCGATCGTCCCTCTGGACGAGTGCTGGATTCCGGCTAGGACCGACCCCGTCAAGCTCTCCATCGTCCCAATCGGCGGCATTCACGTCTTCATCAGCGAGACCGTCGATTCCGACGAAAATGCTTTGGTAAGTAACGCTGACGCGACCGCCGCTGAGCAGGACGCGGTCGCGAAGATCCGATCTGAGTCGCAGGAACTTCCTAAGGAAGATTCCGCCTTAGATCTAAAAAAAATCAAAGCTACAAATAACATGGCGGAATATGAGGCTCTTCTACATGATTTGCGCATCGCTAAAGAAATTGGGATCAAGCGCGTCATATGATATCCCTCTCGAGCAACCCTGCAATTACGATACAAGAAGTCTCTTGTGTCCCCAACACACCTAATACACTTGTCAGATGTATAGGTGCACTAGTTCGGCGAAGAGATAGTGAAATACAAGTAATATGGATGATTATAAGTAGTAAATGCAATCTGAAATAAAGATGGCAGCAAGCAAACATGTATCAGAACTTGTTAGAAACGGTGTTTCAATGCTTAGAAACAAGGCCTAGGGATCATACTTTCACTAGTGGACACTCTCAACATTGATCACATAACTGAATAAATAAATGCTACTTTCTACACTCTCTTGTTGGATAACAAACACCATTCATTATGTAGGGCTACAAAAGCACACCTCAAGCCGGAGTAAACAAGCTCCACAACATCCGGAGTTCATATTAAAGTAACCTTTAGAGTTCATAATAGACCGTTGCAATTTAGACCGAGTACTAACATAGCATACACACTGTCAACAATAGCTATGAAAGGGGGAATAGATCGCATCAATACTATCATAGTAATAGTTAACTTCATAATCTACAAGAGATTACAATCATAACCTACGCCAAGTACTACATGATGCACATACTGTCAACATTACATCATGGAGGAGGAATAGACTACTTTAATAACATCACTAGAGTAGCACATTGATTAATAGTGATACAAAGCTCATCATATGAATCTCAATCATGTAAGGCAGCTCATGAGATCATTGTATTGAAGTACATGGGAGAGAGATTAACCACATAGCTACCAGTACAGCCCTTAGCCTCGATGGAGAACTACTCCCTCCTCATGGGAGACAGCAGCGTTGATGAAGATGGCGGTGGCGTGCCGGAACAAAGACTTATGTCCCCCGAAACGGAGTTCGCGATGGCGGCGGCATCCCTGGAGTCTTTCTGGAGTTTCGTCAATCGGTATCGAGTTTTTAGGTCACGAGGGGTTATATAGGCGAAGAGGCGGAGTCGGAGGGGCCAGGGGCTCCCTCCCCATAGGCTGGCGCGGCCAGGGGCCCACCCGCACCGCCTTATGGTGTGGGTCCCCTGCTGCCCTTCCTCGTCTCCCCTTCGGACTTCTGGAACCTTCCGTGAAATATAAGATCGTGGGCCTTTGTTTCGTCGAATTCCGAGAATATTGCCCGAACAGCCTTTCTGGAACCAAAAACAACAGAAAACAGGAACTGGCACTGTGGCATCTTGTTAATAGGTTAGTTCCGGAAAATGCATAAAATCACTATAAAGTGTGAGCAAAACATGTAGGTATTGTCATAAAACTAGCATGGAACATCAGAAATTATAGATACTTTGGAGACGTATCAAGCATCCCCAAGCTTAGTTCCTACTCGCCCTCGAGTAGGTAAACGATAACAAGGATAATTTCTGAATTAAGTGACATGCTACTATCATAATCTTGATCAATACTATTGTAAAGCATATGAGATGAATGAAGTGATTCAAAGCAATGGTAAAGATAATGACTAAACAACTGAATCATATAGCAAAGACTTTTCATGAATAGTACTTTCAAGACAAGCATCAATAAGTCTTGCATAGGAGTTAACTCATAAAGCAATAAATTCTTAGTAGAAAGCTTTGAAGCAACACAAAGGAAGATATAAGTTTCAGCAGTTGCTTTCAACTTCAACATGTATATCTCATGGATAATTGTCAACACAAAGTAATATGATGAATGCAAATAAGCAAGTATGTAGGAATCAATGCACACAGTTGACACAAGTGTTTGCTTCTAAGATAGAAAGAAGTAGGTAAACTGACTAAACATAAAGTAAAAGAAAGGCCCTTCGCAGAGGGAAGCATGGATTACTATTTTTGTGCTAGAGCTTTTATTTTGAAAACATAGAAATAATTTTGTCAACGGTAGTAAATTCATATGTGTTATGCATAAGATATCTTATAAGTTGCAAGCCTCATGCATAGAATACCAATAGTGCTCGCACCTTGTCCTAATTAGCTTGGATTTCCATGGATTATCATTGCATAACATATGTTTCAACCAAGTGTCACAAAGGGGTACCTCTATGCTGCCTGTACAAAGGTCCAAGGAGATAGATCGCATTTGATTTCTCGTTTTTGATAGATCTCAACTAAGGACATACATACCGGGAAAACATAGAAAACAGATAATGGACTCCTCTTTAATGCATAAGCATTCAACAACAGATAATATTCTCATAAGAGATTGAGTATTAGTGTCCAAACTGAAACTTCCACCATGATACATGGCTTTGGTTGGCGGCCCAATGTTGTTCTCTAACAATATGCATACTCAAACCATTTAATCATGATAAATCACCCTTACTTCAGACAAGACGAACATGCATAGCAACTCACATGATATTCAACAAAGGTGTAATAGTTGATGGCGTCCCCAGAAACATGGTTACCGCTCAACAAGCAACTTATAAGAAATAAGATACATAAGCTACATATTCTTCACCACAATAGTTTTTAAGATATTTTCGCATGACCTATGTATTGTAAAGGCAAGGAATGAAATTTTAAAGGTAGCACTCAAGCAATTTACTTTGGAATGGTAGAGAAATACCACATAGTAGGTAGGTATGGTGGACACAAATGGCATAGGTTTTGGCTCAAGGATTTGGATGCACGAGAAGTAATCCCTCTCAATACAAGGCTTAGGCTAGCAAGGTTGTTTGAAGCAAACACAAGTATGAACCGGTACAGCAAAACTTTCAACTCTACATTGTCTTCCTTGTTGTTCAAACACCTCACCAGAAAATATCTAGACTTTAGAGAGACCAATCATGCAAACCAAATTTTAACAAGCTCTATGGTAGTTCTCCATTAATAGGTGCAATCTACATGATGCAAGAGCTTAAACATGATCTATTGAGCAAAACAATTGCCAAGTATCAAATTATTCAAGACATTATACCAATTACCACATGTAGCATTTTATGTTTCCAACCATATAACAATGAATGAAGCAGTTTCAACCTCCGCCATGAACGTTAAGAGTAAAGCTAAGAACACATGTGTTCATATGCAACAACGGAGCGTGTCTCTCTCCGACATAAGCATGAATTTATTCAGAGAATGAAAATAACAAAACGAAAATAAAAGCACACAGACGCTCCAAGTAAAGCACATAAGATGTGACGGAATAAAAATGTAGTTTCACTAGAGGTGACCTGATAAGTTGTCGATGAAGAAGGGGATGCCTTGGGCATCCCCAAGCTTAGATGCTTGAGTCTTCTTGAAATATGCAGGGATGAACCATGGGGGCATCCCCAAGATTAGACTTTTCACTCTTCTTGATCATATTATATCATCCTCCTCTCTTGACCCTTGAAAACTTCCTTCACACCAAACTTCTCATAAACTTCATTAGAGGGGTTAGTACTCAAAAACTTTAATCCACTTTGATCCTGTAGTGACACATTGCAAGAACTCAATAAAACATTAGCTACAGCTCTCCACGTCTAGAAAGCCTTGCTTAAAGTCCACAAGAGACAATGCAAAAAACAGAGACAGAATCTGTCAAAACATAACAGCCAGTAAAGACGAATTTTTAAGAGGTACTTCCGTTGCTCAAATCAGAAAACTCAAAACTAATGAAAGTTGCATAAATATCTGAGGATCACTCACGTAAATTGGCAGATTTTTCTGTTTTACCTACAGAGAGTCCTACTCAAATTCGTGACAGCAAGAAATCTGTTTCTGCGCAGAAATCCAAATCTAGTATCAACCTTCTATTAGAGACTTCACTTGGCACAACAATGCAATAAAATAAAGATAAGAAGAGGGTTCTACAGTAGTAACAACTTCCAAGGCACAACAAAACAGTAGCAAAATAAAAGCATGGGTTATCTCCCAAGAAGTGCTTTCTTTATAGCCATTAAGATGGGCTTAGCAATTCTAATGATGCACTCGCAAGGAATAAGAGTTGAAGCAAAAGAGAACATCAAAAAGAAAGTATGAAACAAATTTAAGCCTAACCCACTTCCTATGAGAAGGAATCTTGTACACAAATAAATTCATGAGGAGCAAAGTGACAAGCATAGGAAGATAAAACACGAGTAACTTCAAGATTCTCAACATAAAGAGGGGAAACTTAATATTATTAAGATGCATATAACCATGTTTCCCTCTCTCATAATAAATTTCAGTAGCATCATGAACAAACTCAACAATATAACTATCACATAAAGAATTCTTATCATGAGTCTCATGCATAAAATAATTACTACTCCCAACATAAGCGTAGTCATTCTTATTAATTGTAGTGGGAGCAGGATCATTATCAAGAATTTGAACATGATAAACAAGTTGCATACTAAGGGAATGGTTTTTGGCCATCCCATCATAACTATGACAAGTTTCATAAGGATAATTATAACCTATGTCGTAGCATTCTTTATAATAATTGTCAAAAATTGGAGGCATAGTGTCATCATAAGAAATAGAATAGTTATCTTCCACAGTATGTTCATCTGTAACCATACCATCATTGTTACTAGAAGGAGATGTATCAAACATATAATCATCAGTAGCAAAAGGATTTTCTAACACCTCATCCCCAAGCTTAGAGCTTTCTATATCATTATGGGAAGAAGCATGGATAGTACTAATACTATGGCAATTATTAATATCATCATTTTCAGAATTAGTTTCCCAGAGATTTTCAATATCAAAAGTAGTGTGCTCTTTCAAATCATGATCACTAATGTAGGTAAAGGGCATAGGAAGATCATTGTACTCAGATTCATTATCATAATAATCATTAGGAGCAACATACTTACGGTTACCTATCGTTATCTCATACACACGGGGATATGTTGTTACCTCTTTCTTTTTATTCCCCCTCTTCTTCTTCTTCTTCGTTCCCTTCTTCTCCTTCTCCTCATTCCCTTTTCTAGGAGGGAGAGGCTTGATGGGGGGCTTCTACACATAACCTGATTTATTTCCAGAAACAATAGAAGAAACTTGGGAGGATTCCTCCTTTTCATTAATAAGTTCAAAACACACAGCGGTCCTATCATATTTTGGAAAAGTTTTATCTTCTAAAATATTTTGTATGTAAGTATTTGTATGGCAATTATCAATGCAATAAGAAAGACACCCATGCATGACATCATCAATATCAAGATCACTCATATGTAACAAAGAGATTTTTCTTGATAACTCTTCACACCACAAAAATAAAGTAAGTTCATCATGCTGATTAGGAGTAATTTCATCATCACAATACAAATTTGCAGCACTCATAGGGTTCGAATTAGCATTGGAGGAGCATTGAAAATTAAAATGACCCACTCTATGGCAAAGTTCACAAATAAAAGGATAGAGGGCACAAACTTTTTTACCAAGATCATCTAGAGCCCTAGACCACTTTCTAGTTTTTTCATTCCTATGATGGATACAATATTCATCTTCGATTTGATTAATTCGACAAGGTCTATGCATTCCACAAAAATTAACATGCTTATAGGAAATAGCATTCTCAGGAGTTTAAGCATGTTCACTGCAATCATTAACAACAATTCCATTTTCCATGCAAGTGTCTTTAAAAGGTTCATGATACTTATCAAAATTCTTCCTAGGCAATTCGAAATGAGAGGCAAAAGCTTTATAAATATTTGCAACAACTTGAGAGTCAAGACCATAAGTAGCACTCATATTTCGAAATTTATCAGTATCCATAAAGGTTTCAATGCATTCATAATCATAATTTATACCTGATTCTTTACCTTTGTCGTTCTCCCAATCTTCAGTATTATCCTGAATTCTTTCAAGAAGATCCCATCTAGCTTCAACCTCCTTGCTTGTGAAAGATCCCTCCAAACAGGCATCTAGATAGTCCTTGTGGTGTCCTGAAAGCCTTGCATAAAAATTATTAATAATAACATTACGGGGGAGCTCATGAATGGGACATTTGAGCATTAGTGACTTCAATCCCCCCATGCTTGGGAAATACACTGTCCATCACGAGGATAAAAGTTATAAATGTAATTTCTATCAATATGCACTTTATGAGGAGGATAAAATTTAGAATAAAAGAGAGGTACAATTTCCTCCCAACCAAGAGATCGACCATTATTCAGCAGTTTATACCAATCCGCCGCTTTACCAGATAGCGACATAGAGAATAGTTTCTTCCTCACTTCATCCATAGAGATACCTGCACACTTGAATAACCCGCGTAATTCATGCAAAAAATAGTAAATGATCTCCAGGATGGACAGTTCCATCCCCTTCATAGCTTTTATCCATAACACGTTCAATAATTTTCATGGGTATCCTGAAAGGAATACTTTCAGTTGGCAGATTTAAAATATCACAAGCATCATTAGAGTTATCGCATATGGGAGATAAAGTATTATCAGAGCAAATTTTCTCCCCTAAAGATGGGAAGCTAAAAAGATCATAAAAACTAGCTTCCCCAAGCTCAGACTTCTCCATAGCATTAGCAGTAATTGCGTTCATACTAATAACATTACTACTAGCATGCAAATAAGGTTCCATAGGTTTTTTAATTTTTGCATCAAACAATTCATGTCTTAACTCAGGAAATAGATTAAAAAACTCACTGTTATTTTCCATTATGCTAACTAGTGAAAAATAAAAACAAGAAACAAAAAGGTGCAATTGCAGGATCTAAAGGAAATAGCTTCGAGCACTCACACACTGGCAACAGTGCTAGGAAATAGCTTAGTAGTCGGAGGATGTGAATACCTTTTACCTTACCTCTTCGGCAACGGCGCCAGAAAATAGATTGATGTCTACGCACGCTTCTATTCCTGTAGACAGTGTTGGGCCTCCAAGAGCAGAGGTTTGTAGAACAGCAGCAAGTTTCCCTTAAGTGAATCACCCAAGGTTTATCGAACTCAGGGAGGTAGAGGTCAAAGATATCCCTCTCGAGCAACCCTGCAATTACGATACAAGAAGTCTCTTGTGTCCCCAACACACCTAATACACTTGTCAGATGTATAGGTGCACTAGTTCGGCGAAGAGATAGTGAAATACAAGTAATATGGATGATTATAAGTAGTAAATGCAATCTGAAATAAAGATGGCAGCAAGCAAACGTGTATCAGAACTTGTTAGAAACGGTGTTTCAATGCTTAGAAACAAGGCCTAGGGATCATACTTTCACTAGTGGACACTCTCAACATTGATCACATAACTGAATAAATAAATGCTACTTTCTACACTCTCTTGTTGGATAACAAACACCATTCATTGTGTAGGGCTACAAAAGCACACCTCAAGCCGGAGTAAACAAGCTCCACAACATCCGGAGTTCATATTAAAGTAACCTTTAGAGTTCATAATAGACCGCTGCAATTTAGACCGAGTACTAACATAGCATACACACTGTCAACAATAGCTATGAAAGGGGGAATAGATCGCATCAATACTATCATAGTAATAGTTAACTTCATAATCTACAAGAGATTACAATCATAACCTACGCCAAGTACTACATGATGCACACACTGTCAACATTACATCATGGAGGAGGAATAGACTACTTTAATAACATAACTAGAGTAGCACATAGATTAATAGTGATACAAAGCTCATGATCACATAAAGATCACATGGGAGAGAGAGATGAACCACATAGCTACCGGTAGAGCCCTCAGCCTCGGGGGAGAACTACTCCCTCCTCATCATGGGAGACAGCAACGGCGATGAAGATGGCGGTGGTGTCGATGGAGATGACTCCGGGGGCAATTCCCCGTCCCGGCGGCGTGCCAGAACAGAGACTTCTGTCCCCCGAAATGGAGTTTCGCGATGGCGGCGGCGTCCCCGGAGTCTTTATGGAGTTTTGTCAATCGGTATCGAGTTTTTAGGTCACGAGGGGTTATATAGGTGAAGAGGCGGAGTCGGAGGGGCCAGGGGCTCCCTCCCCATAGGTATTGTCATAAAACTAGCATGGAACATCAGAAATTATAGATACGTTGGAGACGTATCAGAAACCCATTCCGCCTGGAATTTTCCTTGAGCACCTGTGGACACCCTCAGTAAAGGGCGCTAATCCGGAAAACCCAGACGTGGCACTGTATCTGGCTAAGGAGGTGATGGTTATCACTTCGGCTTGGACTAGGACTTTCCTGGACTACCTTATCGACCAGAAACTACCGGAGGATGAAGTCCTCGCGCGACAGGTCGTCAGACGAGCAAGGTCATATACGATAGTTGATGGACAACTCTATAAACGAAGTGCAAACGGGATTTTTCTGAAATACGTCTCAAATCAAGATGGCATCGAAATTCTCAGAGAGATCCACCAGGGTGATTGTGGGCATCACGCCGCTCTCAGGTCCCTCGTTGCAAAAGCTTTCCACCAAGGTTTTTACTAGCTAACAGCTAAAGAAGATGCTGAAAACATAGTCAAAACCTAGCGTGGTTGCCAGTACTATGCTACACAACCAAATGCTCTAGCTCAGGAGCTGAAGACCATCCCTATTACATGGACGTTTGTTGTCTGGGGCTTGACATGGTCGGAAAATTGAAGAAAATCATCTCCTGGCGGTTTTGAGTACCTCTTGGTCGCTATTGATAAGTTCAGTAAGTGGATCGAGGCAAAACCAGTGAGAAAAGCCGATGGTGCTACGACACTAAAATTTGTTTGCAGCCTCAGTGAGATATGGCATCCTACACAACATCATCACAGACAACGGCACGAACTTCGTGCAGGGAGAACTGAAGGATTATTGCAATGACGTAGAGATCCGGCTTGACCTTGCCTCTGTGGATCACCCACAATCCAACGGGCAGGTCGAGCGAGCCAATGGCCTCATACTAGCCGGAGTAAAACCTCGCCTTGAAGAACTGCTGCAGCGAGCAGCCGGAGCTTGGGCTGAGGAGTTAGACTATATTCTGTGGAGTTTACGAACTACCCCTAATAGGTCAACTTGATTTACGTCTTTCTTCCTAGTATACGGATCTGAAGATGTGTTGCCCTCCGACATCATCCACGATTCCCCGCGAGTTTCCGCCTACAATGAAGAAACTGCTGACGAGCCTCGACAGCTATCTGTGGACCTGCTCGAAGAAGCTCGGAACCTAGCTGATCAAAGTTCCACCATCTACCAACAGAAATTCCGATGTTATCATAGCCGTCGAGTTCAGAATCGCTCGTTTAAGGAAGATGACCTGGTCCTCCGCCTTCGACTGGTGAAAGAGCATAAGTTGCAATCTCCATGGGAAGGACATGTTGTCGTCAGCAAAGTGTTGCACAACGGATCTTAATACCTCGTTGATATCCGCGAGTTAAAGGATAGACCTGCCAATTAGCACCGGAAACGCAGGAGGGAAGATCCGGGTGACATATACGATGAAACATACAGTCCTTGGAATATAGCATAGCTACGTCCTTTCCACACTTAGAAATTTTTGCATTACATACTTTGTAATAGTTATGATACATGATCGATGAAATAAAGCATATGGTTCACTCTTTGAGTCTTTTACCTCCTTTACTTGTTCATTTTTGGATCGTGTATGTTTTCCAACTAAAACCGCAGAGCTAGATGTTTCCGCCTAGGCGTGTATAAAAGTTGTGATTTTCAAAATCGTCCATTAGGGGGTGAGCTTAAGTTTTCTGGTAGATGAGTTTTTTCGTTGCGAACTTATGAATTCCTGGTAGCAACTTCCGACACCTTAGCTGGGGGCTTGTTTCCGCGGTTATTGACGGATCGCCATTGGGCTTCGTTGCCGTCGGCGAGCGTTTTCGACTAAAAGTCTTCCGGCTCGTGGAAGGTCAAATAAGTAAGCCGAAAAACTTAGAAACTAGCACTTGCTTTCCAAACAACGAAACATGCATATATAACTTAAACGGATTGCATGATAAGTTTCTTCCACCCACGCCATGCATGTGTTTCGTTCTAATTACTTCAAATACTTAAAGTTTTATTACAAACATTCGAAGGGGCCAAAATGATGCAGCTCAATGTTTTTTCACAAATTACTCTGAAGATTCTGGCTTGTCATCAGAGGCTTGGTAGGTGTTGTCCTTGGTGGAACCATCGCAGGATTCTTCGCCTGACTGATGCGTGCTGGACCCAGAGCCTTCCACCTTGTCATGTTCCTCATCATCGGTAAAACCAGCCGGAATATCATGCTTCTTGTACCATGACGAGTGATCCACTCGCTCGACAAAAAGTGTGTCAAAACCTTGGGTTTTCGCCATGGCTTGCTTGACGTTGGTAGCTTTTGGGACTTCGCGTACAATCGTGGCAAAGTCAATGGCGGAAAAATGTGCCTTGCACATGGCCAAGGCAGTGGCGGCAGCTCCGCAAGCAGATGACTCTTGCCAATCCCCGATCAGTTCCGGCACCATCTTCATCAGTTTTATCATCGTATCAATGACTGTGGTGCGGGCCTTCTTCAGGGACAGCTCCCAAGCAATGTTCCAGCAAGCTTCAATAAGGTCCTCGATGGAGTTTCCGGCTTCTTCATAGGCTTCAGTTCAGGACAGGCCAGTATCTTTCTTCCACTCAAATCCCAGCAACACTGATATACACAAAGTATTATGTGATCAGATTCCGGGTTCGAAGAGGAGAATACAATATACATGCCGAAGACATGAAGTCCTTACGGGAAATCAGTTTGTCGACATCTGCCGCCTCCATCTCAGCAGCCTTGAGCTTGGATGCCAGAGTCTTAACTGTTGTTGCTATTCTTGAGCCTCTCGGCCATCTCCGTCATCTCCTGAGCGTGCCTCTCCTCTAGCTCATTTTTGAGTTTATTTTCACGTTCATGAGACTTCTTGAGGGATTGCTGAACAGATTCGTGCTCGGATTCCAAAACTTCAAGCTTGGCATAGATTTCGTCGATGGAGGGGCACTTGTCAAGCAGTTCTGTAAGGCGGAAAGCAAGTTCAAACTAAAATATATATTCAAATAACAAGAGCACGTTGAGGAACCTCTAGTAGGGCGGAGACATACCCTCGTTGTTTTTCATACGTGTCTCGAGGAGTATGATTGTCTGCCGGTCCTCCGCCTCCTTCTTGTCCAGGCGCTCAATCTCCGACTTCTGCTCCACCACTAGCTTGCGCATGTCTTTGTGCAGCTGGCGGGTTTTCTTTGAAGCAAGTAGAATTGATTAGCCGGAAATTTAAAATCTGGGGGGCTAAATATTATGACGGATTCTTAGAAGAGTTCTAAATATTATGACGGATTCTACAAACGAAGGCAGAGTATGTCATTGTTTTGACAATGACTGAGGATGTTAAAGTCAAGAGGTTCTTTGAGAACTTGGTGTAGTTCCGATAGTGTCAGAACTTTGAAGCTATATTGTGTATGACAATATTAGTAACATATTTCAGACCGCGGAATTAAGGTTCCACCAGAAGACCAAACATATGTAATGCCGACTTATTTGGAAAATAAGTGATGCGTTAAGACGCAAATGAATTGCAAAATACATACATTTCTGAGCATGTCAGATCCGTTGACTAAAACCTCTCCCGTAAGCAAAACATGATAAAGCACCGGAAGGCCAAGGTGTTATATCTTTACAAATGTAAACTAGATTATTGACTCTAGTGCAAGTGGGAGACTGTTGGAGATATGCCCAAGAGGCAATAATAAAATGGTTATTATAATATATCTTTGTGTTTATGATAATGTTTACATACCATGCTATAATTGTATTAACCGAAACATTGATACATGTGTGTTATGTGAACAACAAAGAGTCCCTAGTATGCCTCTTAACTAGCTTGTTGATTAATGGATGATTAGTTTCATAATCATGAACATTGGATGTTATTAATAACAAGGTTATATCATTGTATGAATGATGTAATGGACACACCCAATTAAGCGTAGCATAAGATCACGTCATTAAGTTATTTGCTATAAGCTTTCGATACATAGTTACCTAGTCCTTATGACCATGAGATCATATAAATCACTTATACCAGAAAGGTACTTTGATTACATCAAACGCCACTGCGTAAATGGGTCGTTATAAAGATGATATTAAGTATCCGGAAAGTATGAGTTGAGGCATATGGATCAACAGTGGGATTTGTCCATCCCGGTGACGGATAGATATACTCTGGGCCCTCTCGGTGGAATGTCGTCTAATGTCTTGCAAGCATATGAATAAGTTCATAAGAGACCACATACCACGGTACGAGTAAAGAGTACTTGTCAGGAGACGAGGTTGAACAAGGTATAGAGCGATACCGATGATCAAACCTCGGACAAGTAAAATATCGCGTGACAAAGGGAATTGGTATCGTATGTGAATGGTTCATTCGATCACTGAAGTCATCATTGAATATGTGGGAGCCATTATGGATCTCCAGATCCCGCTATTGATTATTGGTTGGAGAGAGTACTCAACCATGTCCACATAGTTCGCGAACCGTAGGGTGACACACTTAAGGTTTGATGTTGAAATGGTAGAACTTGAAAATGGAATGGAGTTCGAAGTTTTTTTTGAAGTCCCGGATGGGATCCCGGACATCACGAGGAGTTTCGGAATGGTTCGGAGAATAAGATTCATATATAGGAAGTCATATTCCAAGTTTGGAAATGATCCGGTGCATTTATGGCAGGTTCTAGAAGGTTCTAGAAAAGTCCGGAAGAATGGCACTATGGAAGGTGGAGTCCCGGAGGGACTCCACTAGCATGGCCGGCCAGCCCTAAGGGGAAGGAATCCCAGGTGGATTCCACCCATGGTGGCCGGCCACCCCACCTAAGGAAAAGGTGGGAGTCCCACCTTGGGTAGGACTCTGTCAACACCCGGATTTTTAAGTCCAGATGCCTATTATGCCATTCATCGCAATCCCAGGAATATTGTTTTTGCGAGACATAATAGATTAATATCACAACACATCATTTATTACAACATCGTACTTGTCTTACAATAAGGGATCACATGATCCAGTCTCATTACAATAGCTGATGATCTATTGATCAAATACAAAACACATAGCGGAAGCGAAGTAGCGTAGTAGTAGTGGTCACGGTCCATCTGTTCCACAGGCAACTGTTGACGTCAGGAGTGATCCTAGTTGTCGTAGACGTCCTGCTGTCCTTCTTCCGGGTTCTGGTGCTCCTCTTCATAGTCTGGCCATTTGAATAGCCAGGGACAAAGCCATGAGTACTTTAAAGTACTCGCAAACTAATACTAAGGTAAGCACTATCAACTATAGAAGGGGATGCTAAGCTCTAGTTTCATTTGCAGAAAGCCAGTTTTATTTCATAAACACTTTAATAATCAAAAACCTTCATTTGCTCAACTAACTCACGTGGGAACATTAGTGTCATTCCCACAACTCAGTTGTGATTCAAAGTCAAGTTCACCATTCACCTTTCAAGTTCAAAACTCAAGTCACCCTTCACATGTCACATTTTGAAAAAAATGGTCCGATGACGTAACAGTATGGCCTTTCCAACCGTCCATAACCGAGGACGCGGCTATTCGAATAGATCTACACTCTGCAGAGGTCGTACACTTGTGCCACAACATTTGCAATAATCCGTCAGGGTTAACTGGCCCTGATTTACCACACTCCGTGTGCGGACTACCAACCATAACCTTTCACTTACATATCCTAGTATAGGCACCTCTCCCCATGAGCTTGGCCTCCCGGTGAAGACAAACTGTCAGCCTGGGAACTGCACAGGGCTTGGGCCGGACATTCACCTCATTTCACGTCATTTCATATCACTTCACTTTTGTAGAGGCAGCCTCCAGCATAACCCCGATGACGCTTGTTTAGAGGGAACCCATACTAAGATACATAAACTTCTAGTTAAGCCCTACCCATATCAGGTATTGTGGGGGTACTTGCAAAATTGGAAAGGTATCGCATCCAAACCCAACCATCAGTTTTTGGTAAAATTCACCAAGTCATTTACAAGTCATAGTCACCTTCAAAATCTTTCAATAGAATGACTCATCATTCCAAGGTTTTCAAAGTCATTTCATTTCACAAGTTCCCATCTAGAGTAGTCCATTTTATTTGTTAGCACTAGCAACTAGTCATGAGGGGTGCTATCCAACTTCCATTGCTCTAGGCTAAATTTGATACTCTTGTAGTATTCTATCTCTAGACCAAAGTTAACTATAAAAGCAAGTTATAAATAATCAAAAACAAAAGCTTGTAAAGTAAAACTGGGAGATAGGATTATAAGCATAAAGTAAAAAGTAATGGTGCCTTGCTCTTGTGGAGCTTTGCACTTGGGTAGTCTTGCAAGAATATTTGCTGGCCATAAAATGGTTTGCAAGGATGTTAGCTTGCCTTGAGTGGTGTACTGATCAAAGTGGTCTTCTTCTCCTTCTTCTTGGTAGAGAACCTCCTCCTCTTGATAGTCCCCGGTACTAGCGTCTAAAATACGAATACGAGGATACAATCACCAAACAATTCATTGGCTATTCCAAACATCACATATATTCACACAAACTATTCTATTCACACTATTAATACAATTTGGTGCCCTTGGTGGTATTGCTTTGAGGAAAAATAATTTCCTCTTATTTTATATGTCAAAGATAGTTTCCATATAGTTCTTGAGGAATAATTTCCTCTCATTGAATCTTCTTTAAGATTTAATTTCTCAAACCATCACACATGAATTTATGTTGACCTAAGTCAACCATTCATCATCATCATTTGAGAAAATGATTTAAATGAGGTAGAGATACCTCATACCATTTAATAAGGCCTATTATGATTTAAAATCTCCAAGTATTTCATGTGAGAGTATTTGACCAGGGGTTCAAACTTCATATGAAAATACTTGGGACAAGATTTAAATGAAGTGAGGTACTTCATATAATTTACACAAGTAAACTAGCACCACTCATTACTATTAAGTGGGTAAATGTGTGGTTTTCTTATTTAGGAAAAAAATAATTTCTTCACATACTAATCTTGAAGGTTACTTTTCAAAATTCAGAGATGTAACTTCCTCTCATTATCTTATTACGATTTAATTTCCCTTATGAATAAGATATGTCCTAGGTTGACCAAAGTCAACCTCTTCATACTTATCATTGGAGAAAAAGATTTAAATGAGGTTCCATACCTCATGCAATTTAATTCCTATTAATAACCTCAAGTGAGCCTATATGAGACCAAACAAAAGGGCCATCACATTACTTTAGGCCACTTGGTAAGTTGATTTAAATGAGGTGTTACCCTCATAGGTTTAAATCCTAAATTTGAACATACTTTGAATGAGGTGGTGCACCTCATGCCTTTTAATAACACATAATAAAGATTTAATATCATCAACTAATTCAATATGAGATTTAACAAACCAGGGTATCTACCTCAAATTGAATTAGTTGAGACAAGATTTAAATGAGAGGGAAACTCTCATACAATTTAAATACCATTTTGGAAAAAGTTTAAATGAGCTAGAAATGGCCAGATAGCCATTATTTGAGTTTAGCCCAAGATCATATGAAACAACTATAGTATTTTATTACATAATAAATTAGACAACATCAAATGTGATTTTTGAGAGGTGGAACCACCTCAAAATAGTTTATGGTTGATTTTTAAGATTTATTTGAAGTTTGAAAAGTTACTGATTTGTTATTTTTACTATTCAAATTCTACAACATATTTTGATTTGAATCCAGTGTGGTTGGATGGGGCCTTTCATGAGCTTTCTAAATATATAAAATTTGTAAAATTTGGCTCAGTAGATTTGTCGCCATTAAATTTTGAAGCTAGTATCAGATTTGCAAAATAAATGAAAAAGAATTAAACTCTTTTGAATTCAAACGGGGGCGGGAAGCTAAGTGGGCCGGCCCAGCTAAGCTGGCGATGCGGGCGGGCCGCCTGACAGTGGGCTCCACTGTCAGTGCCACTTAACCAGCCGAATCGGTACGATCAACCTGGCCCGCCCGATTAGAAACAGATCGGACGGTCCACGGCCTTCGTCGATGGCGACGAGAGGCGCGGCCACTGGCGGCGACGGTGGGGGGTCGGAGGCTCACCGGCGGCGCGGAGAGGGTCGGCGAGGCGCGGAGACGAAGTTGTCGAGGAAGGGGAGTCGAAAGGGGGTCGCAGCAGCTCCGGGGGTGCTCGGGATCGTCGGCGGCGTCGAGCTACTGCAGCGGCGGGCTCCGGCCAAATTCCGGCGAAGGAGGAGTGAATCGGAGAGGGGAAGAGGGATTGGCGAGCCAGAGGAGTGAGGGGAGGCGAATGGTGTGGATTTTGGAGGTTGGATCGTGCTCCTTTTATAGGGGCGAGGCAAGGCCGAGGCGGAGCGGGCAAGTCGTCGATGAGCTCGTCGGTCTAGGGTGACGAAGGGGCGAGTGAGGGGCGCAGGGTGTGGGCGATGTCAAGGTGATGCTGATGCGCGAGATTGTGGTGAAAACGAGGGCCTGGCGAGCTCTGGCGCGTGACGGAGGCGTGCAGGGCCGCGGCGGAGGACGTCGTCGATGGCGTTGTCCACAGGGCGTGCGAGGGCCAGTGGGCGTGTCCACTGCGTTGCTGACGTCGAGAGGAAGCTGCTGGTGAAAGGATAGGTCAAGGGGAGCGCGGAGTCGACGGGGCGAAGCGGTGTTCCGTCGCGTCCAGGGTTGCCATCGGGCGCGTCCTGGCGCGGGTGAGCGTCTTCTGGGCGCGTCTGGGCGTGGTCTGGACGAGCAGCTGCTGGTCAATGCCGACGTCGTCTCGGGTCAGCGCGTGCATGGTCAGCTTCAGGAGGGTCAGGGGAGGTCAGCTGACAAGGTGAGAGGAGATGGATGGGAGAGGAGGAAGGGATGGCATGTGAGGTGTCAAGTGGCCGGCATGGTGTGGGTTTTGGGTCATGGTGACCAAGAGAGAGGGGAGCAGTGGCTTGTACTGGTGATGGGAGGTGTGAGGGAGCTCCAGGGCAGCAGGGATGGTCAGCTTTGGACTTGGTCCAAGGTGAAAATGAGGTATGGGCACAAAGTTTACTCCTGCACCGCCAGGGTGTTTGGTTAAATGCCCGCAAGAGAAAAAGTTTCAAATTTTTGAAAATCCTTTGGTGGATCTCAAACATATATTCATAGAAGTGGAATGGTGGTGGTGGTGGTCAATTTGGTGAAGAAATGCAGAATGGCAAAAGTGAGATGATCTTCTCTTTATTTCAAAGTCTCCACTTGGCAGCACTATACTGGTCAACCTGGTCAACAAGAGGTGTGGTGGTCAACATGAAAGTTGTTGACCTTGACATGATCTTGGATGACATGGTCATAGTTGACTAAGTTTGGTTGAGGAATCAGAAGATAAAAGGGTGCAAAGTGGTGAAGATAAAATAGAAGTGACATATGACCATTATCATATGTGAATTGGATTTGAGAATTCCTTTGATTTGATTCTTGTTTCTTTGATGCAATTGTGTTTGTTTATCATATATTAGTATTCTACAAGCAAGAGATCAAGCCATGGTGGCCTTGCTTGAAGATTTGCAAATTTGGCTCTATGTGCATTTGAGTGAAAATGGGATTTTCTCACCAATTGATTTCTCTCCATTTACTTTGACTTTGGTTGACTCTAATGTGATTCTTATTAGTTTAGAAACATTTCCAAACCATTGAATCCATTCAAAAAGTCTTGATCCAAGATTTGCAAAATTGGCCATAACACATAAGAGGTGATGTGTTAAGTTTTATTATTTTTGAAAAGGGTTCACCTTGCTTCACTTGGACATGGGTTAGGGTCAATTTGGTGTTATATTAGGTTTGGAGAAGGTTTCACACCATTTGGTCAAGGTAGAAAAGCATAGTTCAAGATTTGGTGAAAAGGGCTATGGTTCTCATATGCCTCTATGCATATGTTGCATTTGATTTTTGATTTGAGTGTTTGTGGCCCAAAAGATGTTGTTGAGTATTGAAATGGTATTTGGAAGTGATCCAACCATTCACAACAAGTCCTAGGGTCAAACTTCTCAAATTCACAAATTTGCATTTTTCTCACATATGCCTCTATGGCATTTTTAGTTTCTTTTTATTTTCTTTGGAAACCACTTGGAATTGGTTTGGTAGGTACTAGGTAAGGTGTATGAAGGTTTTCCAAACCTCTAAGCAAGGTAGAAAAGCTTAGGGTAAGGTTTTATAAAAATAGCCATAGGCACATATGCCTCTTTCTTATTTAAATTTTCTTTTATTTTATTTTAGCTAGGAGTGGTGAAAAGAGGGGTGAGGTTTAGGGTTTTGTGGGGTTCACAAAGGTTCACCACCATTTAGCATAAATACTAAAGGTAGGGTTCAAGATGTACCTATTGGGGTTATATGTTCCCATAGGTATTTTACTTTATTTTGGGTTTCTCAAAATAGGTCCAATTGATTTAAGGAGAAGATTAGGGTGTAAGGTTTTCCTTATTTGATTTCTTTCTCCTTTATTTTATTGGGTTGGTGACCTTCACTTGATCACTTTGGGGTTTTAGGGTTTAGCACATAAGCATAAAAACACTCATCATGGCAAAACTCAAGATTTGAACAAGATCTATTTGTATCAATCTTATTTTAATAAAAGTTTTTGTTGGTTCCAAAATTTGGAAACTAGGGAAAATCATTTGTTTTGTTTTGAAATTTTTGGGTTGTTACAAACCCTTCCCCCTTAAACAAATCTCGTCCCGAGATTTTAAGAAAAGTTAGGTTCCTAAGAGAGATTGAGTATCTTAATAACAGGAGGACATACTTGGCATGGTCTGGGGTGCTTCCTGAGCTTCGGTGGCAGTCATGTGGTAGAGACGGCCGTTGTGGTTGTTCTGGTTCCTTCTTCCTGCAAAGCGGCGTTGTTGCTGAGCAGGTGCTGCTGTATTGGCGGCAATCCTGGCAAGCTTTTTGGGGCACTCGTTGGAGAAGTGACCCACAACTCCACATTCATAGCAGTTGACGGTGGACTTGTCTTTGGGGTTGACGGGGGTAGTATTGCTTCCAGTCCTTGGGGCAGTATTGGGGTTGTTGTTGTTTCCATTGTGGTTGCTGTTGTTGGGGTGGTTGTTGTTGTTGCGATTGTTGTTGTTATTGCCTCCGGGCTTCGGGGGTCCTCCGTTGTTGTTGGTGTAGTTGGGGCGATAATTCTGAGTGGTTGGCTTGTTGTATCTTGGGGTGAATCCTCCAGAGGAGTTATTGCGGTACTTCTGGGTATGGTGGGGTCCATTTTGGTTCATCATCCTGCGCTTGCGGTTCTCATTGGCCTGATGCAGCTTTCCTTCCATCTGTATGGCTGAGTCCACGAGGGCTTCTAAGTCAGCGAACGGAATGTTCACTAACACAGTCTGCATCTCGTCGTGCAGTCCGTTCAGAAATCTTTCCTTTCTCTTCTCATTGGTGTCGGTCTCATCCGGGGCGTACCTTGACAGAGTTAGAAATTTGTCGCGGTATTCCACCACGGACATTCTTCCTTGCTTGAGTTCACGGAACTCGTCTCTCATTTTCTTGATCAGTCCTTGGGGCACATGGTACTTGCTAAATTTCAGCTTGAAGTCTTCCTGTGTCATCATCATCTGCATTCATGGCACGGTGCTGGTCCACCAAGCTACGGCGGGTCTGCTAAGTAGTGCGTGGCAAACAGTACTTTTTCTGCGGCTTCAACTTGCGCAACTTCGAGGTTGTTCTCCATGGTCTGGAGCCAGTCATCAGCGTCTAGGGGTTCTTCAGTCTTGTTGAACATCGGAGGGTTGGTGTGCTGAAAGTTCTTCAGCTTTGACCCCGGGTGATCGTGGTTTCCATGGCCTTGGTTGTTCTGAGCTATCTGTTGCAGTGCGGTAATGTTGGCTTGGCGTTCAGCTCTTTCGACTTCTCGGTCTGCTATCATCGTCTGCAGCAGTTGCATCATGGCATCTGGGGTGGTGTTGCGGGTTGGTGGGGCCATCTGGACATCGAGGTAGATGATAAGATAAGAGGGAAATTTCTATGGTTTGTTTTGTTAAATTTTGAAAAGTTCATAATATTGAAAATTTGAGTAGTGTTGCGGGGGTAAAAACCAACAACACTTTTTCATTCATACCAAGCATCATACATTACAAAGCTAACACACCGTTGGTTTGAAGAACCATTCATCGTTCTACGATACAAGGGGGATCCTGATACAACTCACACCTACTTAAGTGCTTAAATGATACTACTCTTCCGAGTGGATTCTTCTTCTTCACGGGTGAGATGCTTGGCGAGAGGCGAGGGCGTTGTCCAAATCTCTGCGGGTTTTGTACTGCCTGAAATCCTGAGGTGCTTCATAGGGGTTCATCTTTGGTTGTGGTGGGGGCATGGTCATCGGTCTACCCATGGAGTCATGTCTTGGGTAGTAGATGAAGCGAGTGTTCTTGATCTTGTCCTCATTTTGTCCACACAGACGGGAAATTGCTTCTTGCATAGCTTTGTCTAGTCCTTTCTTCCAAGTGTTTCCCGTTACAGAAAACCAGATGGTTTCCCATACCGGGGCATCAAGCTTCCTTCGTAGATCAGTAGAAACGTCCCACCGAGGTGGTTCTCCTAACTGAGCTTTGAGGGGTATTCCGAAGAACTCGGGATACGGGTGTCCTAGATAGTCCACTAGTTGCTTCAACTCCTTTTCGAAATTTTTGTCGTCTCCGGATCCAAGCTTATAGGATTCCCATCGGTACTTCATCTGTGAGCACGTAGGATAAGTAAGTTAAAGAAGTAGTCAAGTGTGCAACATTTTAGGTAGGGCTACAAAGAAAAGTAGAGCATGAATTTCTCATTTTGAAAAAAGATTTCAAGGGTAAGAGTGGAAATAAGTTTTTCACAAATATTCACCTCTTTGGTTTTTGAAACTAAGTTTTTCAGACGTCCATTCTAACTAGGGTCTCCTAAGGTCAACAATGGCTCTGATACCAACTTGTCAACACCCGGATTTTTAAGTCCAGATGCCTATTATGCCATTCATCGCAATCCCAGGAATATTGTTTTTGCGAGACATAATAGATTAATATCACAACACATCATTTATTACAACATCGTACTTGTCTTACAATAAGGGATCACATGATCCAGTCTCATTACAATAGCTGATGATCTATTGATCAAATACAAAACACATAGCGGAAGCGAAGTAGCGTAGTAGTAGTGGTCACGGTCCATCTGTTCCACAGGCAACTGTTGACGTCAGGAGTGATCCTAGTTGTCGTAGACGTCCTGCTGTCCTTCTTCCGGGTTCTGGTGCTCCTCTTCATAGTCTGGCCATTTGAATAGCCAGGGACAAAGCCATGAGTACTTTAAAGTACTCGCAAACTAATACTAAGGTAAGCACTATCAACTATAGAAGGGGATGCTAAGCTCTAGTTTCATTTGCAGAAAGCCAGTTTTATTTCATAAACACTTTAATAATCAAAAACCTTCATTTGCTCAACTAACTCACGTGGGAACATTAGTGTCATTCCCACAACTCAGTTGTGATTCAAAGTCAAGTTCACCATTCACCTTTCAAGTTCAAAACTCAAGTCACCCTTCACATGTCACATTTTGAAAAAAAAATGGTCTGATGACAGAACAGTATGGCCTTTCCAACCGTCCATAACCGAGGACGCGGCTATTCGAATAGATCTACACTCTGCAGAGGTCGTACACTTGTGCCACAACATTTGCAATAATCCGTCAGGGTTAACTGGCCCTGATTTACCACACTCCGTGTGCGGACTACCAACCATAACCTTTCACTTACATATCCTAGTATAGGCACCTCTCCCCATGAGCTTGGCCTCCCGGTGAAGACAAGCTGTCGACTGGGAGCTGCACGGGGGCTTGGGCCGGACATTCACCTCATTTCACGTCATTTCATATCACTTCACTTTTGTAGAGGCAGCCTCCAGCATAACCCCGATGACGCTTGTTTAGAGGGAACCCATACTAAGATACATAAACTTCTAGTTAAGCCCTACCCATATCAGGTATTGTGGGGGTACTTGCAAAATTGGAAAGGTATCGCATCCAAACCCAACCATCAGTTTTTGGTAAAATTCACCAAGTCATTTACAAGTCATAGTCACCTTCAAAATCTTTCAATAGAATGACTCATCATTCCAAGGTTTTCAAAGTCATTTCATTTCACAAGTTCCCATCTAGAGTAGTCCATTTTATTTGTTAGCACTAGCAACTAGTCATGAGGGGTGCTATCCAACTTCCATTGCTCTAGGCTAAATTTGATACTCTTGTAGTATTCTATCTCTAGACCAAAGTTAACTATAAAAGCAAGTTATAAATAATCAAAAACAAAAGCTTGTAAAGTAAAACTGGGAGATAGGATTATAAGCATAAAGTAAAAAGTAATGGTGCCTTGCTCTTGTGGAGCTTTGCACTTGGGTAGTCTTGCAAGAATATTTGCTGGCCATAAAATGGTTTGCAAGGATGTTAGCTTGCCTTGAGTGGTGTACTGATCAAAGTGGTCTTCTTCTCCTTCTTCTTGGTAGAGAACCTCCTCCTCTTGATAGTCCCCGGTACTAGCGTCTAAAATACGAATACGAGGATACAATCACCAAACAATTCATTGGCTATTCCAAACATCACATATATTCACACAAACTATTCTATTCACACTATTAATACAATTTGGTGCCCTTGGTGGTATTGCTTTGAGGAAAAATAATTTCCTCTTATTTTATATGTCAAAGATAGTTTCCATATAGTTCTTGAGGAATAATTTCCTCTCATTGAATCTTCTTTAAGATTTAATTTCTCAAACCATCACACATGAATTTATGTTGACCTAAGTCAACCATTCATCATCATCATTTGAGAAAATGATTTAAATGAGGTAGAGATACCTCATACCATTTAATAAGGCCTATTATGATTTAAAATCTCCAAGTATTTCATGTGAGAGTATTTGACCAGGGGTTCAAACTTCATATGAAAATACTTGGGACAAGATTTAAATGAAGTGAGGTACTTCATATAATTTACACAAGTAAACTAGCACCACTCATTACTATTAAGTGGGTAAATGTGTGGTTTTCTTATTTAGGAAAAAAAATAATTTCTTCACATACTAATCTTGAAGGTTACTTTTCAAAATTCAGAGATGTAACTTCCTCTCATTATCTTATTACGATTTAATTTCCCTTATGAATAAGATATGTCCTAGGTTGACCAAAGTCAACCTCTTCATACTTATCATTGGAGAAAAAGATTTAAATGAGGTTCCATACCTCATGCAATTTAATTCCTATTAATAACCTCAAGTGAGCCTATATGAGACCAAACAAAAGGGCCATCACATTACTTTAGGCCACTTGGTAAGTTGATTTAAATGAGGTGTTACCCTCATAGGTTTAAATCCTAAATTTGAACATACTTTGAATGAGGTGGTGCACCTCATGCCTTTTAATAACACATAATAAAGATTTAATATCATCAACTAATTCAATATGAGATTTAACAAACCAGGGTATCTACCTCAAATTGAATTAGTTGAGACAAGATTTAAATGAGAGGGAAACTCTCATACAATTTAAATACCATTTTGGAAAAAGTTTAAATGAGCTAGAAATGGCCAGATAGCCATTATTTGAGTTTAGCCCAAGATCATATGAAACAACTATAGTATTTTATTACATAATAAATTAGACAACATCAAATGTGATTTTTGAGAGGTGGAACCACCTCAAAATAGTTTATGGTTGATTTTTAAGATTTATTTGAAGTTTGAAAAGTTACTGATTTGTTATTTTTACTATTCAAATTCTACAACATATTTTGATTTGAATCCAGTGTGGTTGGATGGGGCCTTTCATGAGCTTTCTAAATATATAAAATTTGTAAAATTTGGCTCAGTAGATTTGTCGCCATTAAATTTTGAAGCTAGTATCAGATTTGCAAAATAAATGAAAAAGAATTAAACTCTTTTGAATTCAAACGGGGGCGGGAAGCTAAGTGGGCCGGCCCAGCTAAGCTGGCGATGCGGGCGGGCCGCCTGACAGTGGGCTCCACTGTCAGTGCCACTTAACCAGCCGAATCGGTACGATCAACCTGGCCCGCCCGATTAGAAACAGATCGGACGGTCCACGGCCTTCGTCGATGGCGACGAGAGGCGCGGCCACTGGCGGCGACGGTGGGGGGTCGGAGGCTCACCGGCGGCGCGGAGAGGGTCGGCGAGGCGCGGAGACGAAGTTGTCGAGGAAGGGGAGTCGAAAGGGGGTCGCAGCAGCTCCGGGGGTGCTCGGGATCGTCGGCGGCGTCGAGCTACTGCAGCGGCGGGCTCCGGCCAAATTCCGGAGAAGGAGGAGTGAATCGGAGAGGGGAAGAGGGATTGGCGAGCCAGAGGAGTGAGGGGAGGCGAATGGTGTGGATTTTGGAGGTTGGATCGTGCTCCTTTTATAGGGGCGAGGCAAGGCCGAGGCGGAGCGGGCAAGTCGTCGACGAGCTCGTCGGTCCAGGGTGACGAAGGGGCGAGTGAGGGGCGCAGGGTGTGGGCGATGTCAAGGTGATGCTGATGCGCGAGATTGTGGTGAAAACGAGGGCCTGGCGAGCTCTGGCGCGTGGACGGAGGCGTGCAGGCCGCGGCGGAGGACGTCGTCGATGGCGTTGTCCACAGGGCGTGCGAGGGCCAGTGGGCGTGTCCACTGCGTTGCTGACGTCGAGAGGAAGCTGCTGGTGAAAGGATAGGTCAAGGGGAGCGCGGAGTCGACGGGGCGAAGCGGTGTTCCGTCGCGTCCAGGGTTGCCATCGGGCGCGTCCTGGCGCGGGTGAGCGTCTTCTGGGCGCGTCTGGGCGTGGTGCAGACGACGAGCAGCCGCTTGGTCCTTGCCGACGTCGTCTCGGGTCAGCGCGTGCATGGTCAGCTTCAGGAGGGTCAGGGGAGGTCAGCTGACAAGGTGAGAGGAGATGGATGGGAGAGGAGGAAGGGATGGCATGTGAGGTGTCAAGTGGCCGGCATGGTGTGGGTTTTGGGTCATGGTGACCAAGAGAGAGGGGAGCAGTGGCTTGTACTGGTGATGGGAGGTGTGAGGGAGCTCCAGGGCAGCAGGGATGGTCAGCTTTGGACTTGGTCCAAGGTGAAAATGAGGTATGGGCACAAAGTTTACTCCTGCCTGCCAGGTGTTTGGTTAAATGCCCGCAAGAGAAAAAGTTTCAAATTTTTGAAAATCCTTTGGTGGATCTCAAACATATATTCATAGAAGTGGAATGGTGGTGGTGGTGGTCAATTTGGTGAAGAAATGCAGAATGGCAAAAGTGAGATGATCTTCTATTTATTTCAAAGTCTCCACTTGGCAGCACTATACTGGTCAACCTGGTCAACAAGAGGTGTGGTGGTCAACATGAAAGTTGTTGACCTTGACATGATCTTGGATGACATGGTCATAGTTGACTAAGTTTGGTTGAGGAATCAGAAGATAAAAGGGTGCAAAGTGGTGAAGATAAAATAGAAGTGACATATGACCATTATCATATGTGAATTGGATTTGAGAATTCCTTTGATTTGATTCTTGTTTCTTTGATGCAATTGTGTTTGTTTATCATATATTAGTATTCTACAAGCAAGAGATCAAGCCATGGTGGCCTTGCTTGAAGATTTGCAAATTTGGCTCTATGTGCATTTGAGTGAAAATGGGATTTTCTCACCAATTGATTTCTCTCCATTTACTTTGACTTTGGTTGACTCTAATGTGATTCTTATTAGTTTAGAAACATTTCCAAACCATTGAATCCATTCAAAAAGTCTTGATCCAAGATTTGCAAAAATGGCCATAACACATAAGAGGTGATGTGTTAAGTTTTATTATTTTTGAAAAGGGTTCACCTTGCTTCACTTGGACATGGGTTAGGGTCAATTTGGTGTTATATTAGGTTTGGAGAAGGTTTCACACCATTTGGTCAAGGTAGAAAAGCATAGTTCAAGATTTGGTGAAAAGGGCTATGGTTCTCATATGCCTCTATGCATATGTTGCATTTGATTTTTGATTTGAGTGTTTGTGGCCCAAAAGATGTTGTTGAGTATTGAAATGGTATTTGGAAGTGATCCAACCATTCACAACAAGTCCTAGGGTCAAACTTCTCAAATTCACAAATTTGCATTTTTCTCACATATGCCTCTATGGCATTTTTAGTTTCTTTTTATTTTCTTTGGAAACCACTTGGAATTGGTTTGGTAGGTACTAGGTAAGGTGTATGAAGGTTTTCCAAACCTCTAAGCAAGGTAGAAAAGCTTAGGGTAAGGTTTTATAAAAATAGCCATAGGCACATATGCCTCTTTCTTATTTAAATTTTCTTTTATTTTATTTTAGCTAGGAGTGGTGAAAAGAGGGGTGAGGTTTAGGGTTTTGTGGGGTTCACAAAGGTTCACCACCATTTAGCATAAATACTAAAGGTAGGGTTCAAGATGTACCTATTGGGGTTATATGTTCCCATAGGTATTTTACTTTATTTTGGGTTTCTCAAAATAGGTCCAATTGATTTAAGGAGAAGATTAGGGTGTAAGGTTTTCCTTATTTGATTTCTTTCTCCTTTATTTTATTGGGTTGGTGACCTTCACTTGATCACTTTGGGGTTTTAGGGTTTAGCACATAAGCATAAAAACACTCATCATGGCAAAACTCAAGATTTGAACAAGATCTATTTGTATCAATCTTATTTTAATAAAAGTTTTTGTTGGTTCCAAAATTTGGAAACTAGGGAAAATCATTTGTTTTGTTTTGAAATTTTTGGGTTGTTACAGACTCCCTCCTTGAGTAGGTTTCCCACCTTTGGGAAGTTTTGGTGTTGGGTTCTTATTCGAAGACTTGGACTACAACTCTTGGGGCTTCCACCTATATAATGAGGGGCATAGGGGAGGGGGCCGGCCACCACAGAGCCATAGCTTGGCCGCACCCCTTGAGGCCGGCCACCCCCTCTCCCAAACCCTAGCCGCCCCTCTCTCCTCCTCTTCTCCCGCACGCTTAGCGAAGCTCTGCCGGAGATCTCCACCGCCACCGCCACCACGCCGTCGTGCTGCCGGATTCAAGGAGGAGCTACTACTTCCGCTGCCCGCTGGAACGGGGAGAAGGACGTCGTCTTCATCAAAACCGAACGTGTGACCGAGTACGGAGGTGCTGCCTGATTGTGGCACTGTCAAGATCTTCTACGCGCTTTTGCAAGCGGCAAGTGATCGTCTACCGCAGCAATAAGAGCCTACTCTTATAGGCTTTGGAAATCTTCAAGGGTTAGTCTCGTTCATCCCCTCGTTGCTCCCATCTTCTATATTGCATCTTGGCTTGGATTGCGTTCTCGCGGTAGGAAGATTTTTGTTTTCTATGCAACGAATCCCTACAGTGGTATCAGAGCCGTGTCTATGCATAGATGGTTGCACGAGTAGAACACAATGGTTTTGTGGGCGTTGATGCTCTTGTTATCTTTAGTTTGAGTACTTTGCATCTTTGTGGCATAGTGGGATGAAGCGGCCCGGACTAACTTTACATGACCGCGTTCATGAGACTTGTTCCTCGTTCGACATGCAACTTGTATTGCATAAGAGGCTTTGCGGGTGTCTGTCTCTCCTACTATAGTGAAGATTCAATTTACTCTTCTATTGACAACATTAGTATCACCGTTGTGGTTCATGTTCGTAGGTAGATTAGATCTCACTCGAAAACCCTAAACCACGTAAAATATGCAAACCAAATTAGAGACGTCTAACTTGTTTTTGCAGGGTTTGGTGATGTGATATGGCCATAATGTGATGATGAATATGTATGAGATGATCATTATTGTATTGTGGCAACCGGCAGGAGCCTTATGGTTGTCTTTAAATTTCATGTTGAGTAGTATTTCAAAGTAGTTGTAATAGTTGCTACATGAGGTGAACAACCATGAAGACGGCGCCATGAACCTTGACGCTACGCCGACGATGATGGAGATCATGCCCGTTGATGATGGAGATCATGTCCGTGCTTTGGTGATGAAGATCGAAGGCACAAAGACTAAAGGGCCATATCATATCACAAATGAACTGCATGTGATGTTAATCCTTTTATGCATCTTATTTTGCTTAGATCACGACGGTAGCATTATAAGATGATCCCTCACATTAATATCAAGATAATAAAGTGTTCTCCCCTCGTATGCACCGTTGTACAGTTTGTCGTTTCGAAGCATCTCGTGATGATCGGATGTGATAGACTCAACGTTCACATACAACGGGTGTAAGCAATGTTGCACACGCGGAATACTTGGGTTTGCTTGACGAGCCTAGCATGTACAGACATGGCCTCGGGACAACGGAAACCGAAAGGTTGAACACGAGTCATATGGATGATATGATCAACATGTTGATGTTCACCATTGAAGCTACATCATCTCACGTGATGATCGGTTTTGGTGTAGTGGATGTAGATCGTGTACCACTTAACAACTATGAGGGATGTTGTATTAAGTGGGAGTTCATTAGTAATTAGATTAAAATATGAACTAATTATCATAAACATAGTCTGAGTAGTATTTTGAATTAATTTTGTAGTATTGGCATCCGTTTTCTACCATGCGCTAGTCTTGTAATTGAGATAGAAATACTGTTAAAATCTGACAAGAAACTTTACGGATTGGTACCGTATTGTTAAGAATCAAGAATTGATTAAGTCCTATTGCAAACTTTTAGTAAACCTCACATTGTTGATTCAAAGAGCTATGTTTTCAATTAGTACCTAAAGTTATCTTGTCTCCGTTCAAATCTGTTTGAAAAGTAAGGAGCTGAAAATTTAGTTTTCGGAAATAATCAAGGTATGAGATATGTGTGATATCTAAGACCTTATTGCAAGATGATAGAATATAATTTGGTGAGACTACATAAACTCATAAGTTTTATGGGAATGTACGAAGGTTGAAGACGCAAGGCGTCCCAATCCTCCAACTATTGGGGCATTAACAATATTCGCATATTCATGAAGTAATCGTTCTTAGTATGCACCGTTGCTAAGACTCGTCGTATCGAAGCATCACGTGATGATCGGGTGTTATAGATTCTACGTGTGCATACAACGGGTGCAAGCCAGATTTGCACATGTAAATACTAAGATTAAACTTTATGAGCCTAGCATGTACAGACATGGTCTCAGAAAGTCATCATGATACAATGGATAAAATTATGAGTGAAATTGTTCATCATATTACAAGGTTACTAATAGTGAAATCCGGAACACTTGTCATATGATGATCAACTTCAAAGTAAGAACCTCAAGGTTATTGGTATTTGACCAACAAACCTAGAAGTTATTGATGTTGAAGTGTTTTTCTGAATAATGAGGAAAGCTAAAAGAGAAACTACAAAAGATTATTGGCAGAAAGAAAGAAAAGACTAGAAAGTCTAGCTCAGGTGTATATAAATGATATACATGTTATGGATGTATTCCTCGTTTGGTCACACAATGAAATTCTTGGGTATTTATACCATATTGGTTGGTATGAATTGTCATACAAAACAACGCAATTCAAGAATACAATGGCCTAAGTGACTGACAAGGAATATGATAGGAATACACGTCTGGAACAAAATAAAGTGTTATTATGTTCGTCGTTGGTATTCTATCTAGCCCTTAGGATTTATAATAAAGAACTTAATAATTGTTATTTTGCTCTGGTCAAATAAAAACAATGAGTTGTTCAAATTATGACATTACTCCATGTACGATGGATAAGTTATTATAAATCTTAATGGTGAAACACACACACATAATACTGACGCTAAAATGCCATAAGGCAAATGATTTAAATTCCACTTATTTGTGGAACCGCCATTTATGTCATGTTAGAAAGGAACGCATGAAGGAACTCCATGCAAATGGATTTTTGGAGTCATTTGATTTTTGAATCGTTTGGCGCTTGCAAATCTTTTCTAAAGAGAATGACTAAAATACCGTTCATAGGCCAAGAGTTGAACGGGCAACTAACTTAGTGAAAACATACATGATGATGTATGTGGCTCACTGGGCATAGTTGTATGCGGGAGATTCTTCTACTTCATGAAAACTTCCAGCAATGAATTGAGTATATATATGTGGATATATTCGATAAGGAAGAAATTTGAAACATTTGAATGGATTCAAATAAATTTCAGCATGAAGTGGAAATCATCGTAATAGAAAAGTCAAATATCTATGATTGGATCATGGTGGAAATATTTGAATTACGAGTTTTAGCGAACATCTAAGAGAGTTATGAAATTGTTCTACAACTCACGTTTCTTGGAGTATCATAGTGATGATGGAGTATCCGAGAGATGTATCCAAACTTTGTTGGATCAATGATGAGATAAAATATTGATGCCATTATATTTTTGTGGATTATGCTTTAGAGACTACCGCTTTTACACTGTATAGAGCATCATCATGATCCGTTGAAATGACATCATACGAGTTATGGCATGGGTATGAACCCTAATAGTCTTTTCTTAAATTTTGGTATGCATAGCATAAGTAAATAAGTTTACAACCAAAATCGGATGAATGTCTTTGTTGGTTATCCCAAAGAATTAATTGGGAATTCTTCCCACTATGGAGACAAAGTCAAAAGTGTTCGTCAATGTTTCACATTTCCGAGAAATTGTTTCTAGCGAAGAATTTGAGTGGGAGGACAATAGAACTTGATAAGGTTTATGAACCTGAGCATAATGATCAGAGTAGCGCAGCATCGGAATTGGTTCCGGAAGCGGCCACGACGATCATGGCTCTCATGACTACAAAGTGTTTTAGCCATAGAGATCAAAGTACATATTGAACCTTGTAGGTATGGTTTACTTTGTGATCAAATAAATGATTTGTGGACAAAGGATTGATTTTGAACAATGATAAACCAACTACAAACAAAGAAGTTATGATGGGCCCTGACTCCGTTAAAATGGCTATACGCCATGAAATCCAAGATAGATGAATACTTTTTGAAAGTAAATGGATCTATAAAATTGATGGACTTGGATGGAATATCCTTGAATAAGCTCGACTTGTCAAAAAATTGTTTACGACAAAGTTCAAAGAGTTGACTACGATAAGATTTGATCTTCCGTAGCAATGCTTATAGTCTATGTGGATTATTCTAGTAATCACTACATATTTCTTTTATGAGATATGCTAGTAGGATAGCAAAATACATTACTTAACAGAAGTATGTATTAAAGGTGTATATAAGATACAACCAAGAGTTTTGCTGGTCCATAGAATACTAGATAGGTATACAAACTTCAATTGGATGAAGTGAGTATCGCGGAGTTGGAATCTTCACCAGATGAAATAATCGAAGAGTTTTTGATTTCATCAGAGACGATGAAGAGGCTTGCATTTGCAAGAAATTAAGTGGGAGCGCTGAGACATATTTATAATACTTTATGTAGATGACATATAGTTGGTTATAAATGATGTAATTATATGCTTGATTAAAAGGTTTCATTGAAAAATTAACTTCAATGAAAGGATATGGACTGAAACAAATTTTGTGTCAAGATCTATGAAGATAGATTGAAACACATAATATGTTTAAGTCAAAGTACATAGAATGGATATTGAAATAGTTCAATATAGAAATACTAAGAAAATGTTCTTGACATGTGAAGTTTTAACAAGACTTAAGTGTATCTGACACTCGATGAGTAAAAACACATGAGTGATTTAGATCACGAAGAATATGTACAAAATCAGATGTCCTGTGCTCTAAAGAGTTAGGAGCATATACCAGAATGATTCATGTGATGATCATTGAAAAACAGTAAAGAATATTCTTGAGTACTTAAGAAGAACCAAGGATATATATAGTTTCGTATGGAGAAATGACAAACAAATCACTGTAAGGTGTTACACCGATATTTGTTTTGTCACATATGAAAATAAAATTTCAATCTCAAATTAGACTAAGTGTTGTTTAAAAGGTAGCACAATGAGATAGAAGTTGTCTATGCTAGATTTAGAAGAGTTCTAAATATTATGACGGATTCTACAAACGAAGGCAGAGTATGTCATTGTTTTGACAATGACTGAGGATGTTAAAGTCAAGAGGTTCTTTGAGAACTTGGTGTAGTTCCGATAGTGTCAGAACTTTGAAGCTATATTGTGTATGACAATATTAGTAACATATTTCAGACCGCAGAATTCAGGTTCCACCAGAAGACCAAACATATGTAATGCCGACTTATTTGGAAAATGAGTGATGCGTTAAGACGCAAATGAATTGCAAAATTCATACATTTCTGAGCATGTCAGATCCGTTGACTAAAACCTCTCCCGTAAGCAAAACATGATAAAGCACCGGAAGGCCAAGGTGTTATATCTTTACAAATGTAAACTAGATTATTGACTCTAGTGCAAGTGGGAGACTGTTGAAGATATGCCCAAGAGGCAATAATAAAATGGTTATTATAATATATCTTTGTGTTTATGATAATGTTTACATACCATGCTATAATTCTATTAACCGAAACACTGATACATGTTTGTTATGTGAACAACAAAGAGTCCCTAGTATGCCTCTTAACTAGCTTGTTGATTAATGGATGATTAGTTTCATAATCATGAACATTGGATGTTATTAATAACAAGGTTATATCATTGTATGAATGATGTAATGGACACACCCAATTAAGCGTAGCATAAGATCACGTCATTAAGTTATTTGCTATAAGCTTTCGATACATAGTTACCTAGTCCTTATGACCATGAGATCATATAAATCACTTATACCGGAAAGGTACTTTGATTACATCAAACGCCACTGCGTAAATGGGTGGTTATAAAGATGGGATTAAGTATCCGGAAAGTATGAGTTGAGGCATATGGATCAACAGTGGGATTTGTCCATCCCGATGACGGATAGATATACTCTGGGCCCTCTCGGTGGAATGTCGTCTAATGTCTTGCAAGCATATGAATAAGTTCATAAGAGACCACATACCACGATACGAGTAAAGAGTACTTGTCAGGAGACGAGGTTGAACAAGGTATAGAGCGATACCGATGATCAAACCTCGGACAAGTAAAATATCGCGTGACAAAGGGAATTGGTATCGTATGTGAATGGTTCATTCGATCACTGAAGTCATCGTTGAATATGTGGGAGCCATTATGGATCTCCAGATCCCGCTATTGGTTATTGGTTGGAGAGAGTACTCAACCATGTCCACATAGTTCGCGAACCGTAGGGTGACACACTTAAGGTTTGATGTTGAAATGGTAGAACTTGAAAATGGAATGGAATTCAAAGTTTTGTTCGAAGTCCCGGATGGGATCCCGGACATCACGAGGAGTTCCGGAATGGTCCGGAGAATAAGATTCATATATAGGAAGTCATATTCCAAGTTTGGAAATGATCCGGTGCATTTATGGCAGGTTCTAGAAGGTTCTAGAAAAGTCCGGAAGAATGGCACTATGGAAGGTGGAGTCCCGGAGGGACTCCACTAGCATGGCCGGCCAGCCCTAAGGGGAAGGAATCCCGGGTGGATTCCACCCATGGTGGCCGGCCACCCCACCTAAGGAAAAGGTGGGAGTCCCACCTTGGGTAGGACTCCCTCCTTGAGTAGGTTTCCCACCTTTGGGAAGTTTTGGTGTTGGGGTCTTATTCGAAGACTTGGACTACAACTCTTGGGGCTTCCACCTATATAATGAGGGGCATAGGGGAGGGGCCTGGCCACCACAGAGCCATAGCTTGGCCGCACACCTTGAGGCCGGCCACCCCCTCTCCCAAACCCTAGCCGCCCCCTCTCTCCTCCTCTTCTCCCGCACGCTTAGCGAAGCTCCGCCGGAGATCTCCACCGCCACCGCCACCACGCCGTCATGCTGCCGGATTCAAGGAGGAGCTACTACTTTCGCTGCCCGCTGGAACGGGGAGAAGGACGTCGTCTTCATCAACACCGAACGTGTGACCGAGTACGGAGGTGCTGCCCGATTGTGGCACTGTCAAGATCTTCTACGTGCTTTTGCAAGCGGCAAGTGATCGTCTACCGCAGCAATAAGAGCCTACTCTTATAGGCTTTGGAAATATTCAAGGGTTAGTCTCGTTCATCCCCTCGTTGCTCCCATCTTCTAGATTGCATCTTGGCTTGGATTGCGTTCTCGCGGTAGGAAATTTTTTGTTTTCTATGCAACGAATCCCTACATCAAGTTCTTCAGGCGGAGGTTTGGAGGAGGAAGCGCCCTTGCCGGAATCCGCAGTGGGTGTCGGAATATCATCAAGATTGATGATGTTCTTCGGATCTTGAGCTGCAGAGGATGAAGGCTTTGGCGGAATCTCCAATTCTGGAGTGATTGGCATGGAGGCATGCGAGGGCTTGAGTTTCTTCTTCTGGGGCTTATTTTCGGCAATTTTGCTTCATGATAAAAAGAGCATGACACTTAGCAGATTTTGAGGTAAGTTGGAAAGAAGTCAGTCGGAAATTGAGTTTTTACCCAGGCTTGTTGAAGAACTTCTCGATGTCGCCCTGCGCTTTTGTCGGTGTCGATCTCCTTGAGACGTTGTTTTTCCTTCTCAAGTTTCTTGGTGGCCGTGGCGCTGGGAGCTTCAGGCGCGTTTGGCCACCGACTCCGAAGTTGCGCCTCTCTTCCATTTTGCGGGAGTAGAGCCTTCAGGAATTTCCGCGTCGGATGCGGCTTCCAGGTTCGATGTGCCGGCGTGAGGGATCCGGGTCAAGGTCCCAAGATCTTTCTCCTCGAGGGAGTCGAGCTGTACACACAAGATAAAGTCCTTAGGCAAATTTGCAGGCATAAAAAGGGAAATTATGATCAGTCGGAACCGCAGGGCCGGCACCCTCCGTGTATATGTCAAATTGACACACATGAGAGTGAACTTCACACGGAATTTTGATCATAACCCGGAGCCGCTTGTCCAGCGCATCGGAAGAAAGGTTTTCCTTAGTGGCGCGCATGGTGTCGCCGCGGCCGCTGTACTCATACATCAAACATTCACGGTGCTGGAGGGGTTGAATCCGCTTGGTGAACCAAGAGAGCGTCGGGTCCTTCCCCGACAATCCGAACTCCATCAGCTTGCAGATCTGCCTAACCATCCTTGTCAACGCTGGTGACTCGGAGATGTGCGGGCAAGCAGTCCAGGCGGGGGTCTCGCTGGAGGGTACTGATACATCTCCAATGTATCTATTATTTCTGATGTTCCATGCTTATATTAGACCAATTGCTACATGTTTTATATGCACTTTATATCATATTATGGCATTTATTGGACTAACCTATTAACAAGATGCCACAGTGCCAGTTTCTGTTTATTATGTATGTTTATTACAGAAAAGGCCCAAAAACCAAAGTGCTCGGAAAAATCCAGAAAAATCACAGAAATTCTATTTCGCCAGAAGACTCACGGAGCCAGAAGGGCCAGGCCAGAGGAGGCCCAGGGCCTCCCCCCCATCAGCCGGCGCGGCCAGGAGGGGGGCCGCCCCACCCTATGGTGTGGGCCCCTCGGGACTCCACCGATGCTGCCCTTTCGCCTATATAATCCCTCGCGACGCGAAAACCCGATATCAATCAATCATATTCCAGAAAGACTCCAGGGGCGCCGCCGCCATCGCGAAACCTAGTTTCGGGGGTCAGAAGTTCCTGTTTCGGCACCCTGCCGGGACGGGGAATTGCCCCCGGAAGTCATCTCCATCGACACCACCGCCATCTTCATCGCCGTTGCTGTCTCCCATGATGAGGAGGGAGTAGTTCTCCCCCGAGGCTGAGGGCTCTACCGGTAGCTATGTGGTTCATCTCTCTCTCCCATGGTGTGATCTTTATGTGATCATGAGCTTTGTATCACTATTAATCTATGTGCTACTCTAGTGATGTTATTAAAGTGGTCTATTCCTCCTCCATGATGTAAAGTTGACAGTGTGTGCATCATGTAGTACTTGGCGTAGGTTATGATTGTAATCTCTTGTGGATTATGAAGTTAACTATTACTATGATAGTATTGATGTGATCTATTCCCCCTTTCATAGCTATTGTTGACAGTGTGTATTCTATGTTAGTACTCGGTCTAAATTGCAACGGTGTTGTCTTGGATTATGATTTGATGAGGATATCCCTATGAATGATGTTTGTCAAGTACTTGATGAACTTTGAGCGGAGCTTTTGTAGCCACTACATGATTAGTGATTCCAATAGGAGAGTAATTCAGAGTAGCACAAGTGAAGAGAAGTTATTTATTTATGTGATCATTGTTGAGAGTGTCCACTACTGAAAGTATGATCCCTAGGCCTTGTTTCTATTGAAATACCGTTTCCAACAAGTTCTGCTACATGTTCGCTTGCTGCCATTTTTATTTCAGATTGCAATTACCACTTATAATCATCCATATTACTTGTATTTCACTATCTCTTCGCCGAACTAGTGCACCTATACATCTGACAAGTGTACTAGGTGTGTTGGGGACACAAGAGACTTCTTGTATCGTAATTGCAGGGTTGCTTGAGAGGGATATCTTTGACCTCTACCTCCCTGAGTTCGATAAACCTTGGGTGATTCACTTAAGGGAAACTTGCTGCTGTTCTATAAACCTCTGCTCTTGGAGGCCCAACACTGTCTACAGGAATATAAGCGTGCGTAGACATCAGGTACATCCTTGAACACCGGCAGAGTCTTGGGGCTTCCTAGATCCGTGACATCCTTCACGTAAAAGAACCCCCAGACCAGTACCTCACGGACTCGTGACGATCCGTGTGAGGGTAGACGCGGCCGGAGCGGATCTTGAAGGTGATGCTCCCGCATGTGGCGAGCGAGGAAGCCTGCGGGATGGTCTCCTTCTTCATGGAGAAAAAGAATTGAAAGAGGGCCAAGTCAGGTTTTACCCGGAGATGACCCTCGCAGAGGGCGACGTGGTTGGCGATGGCGAGGACGCTATTTGGTGAGATGTTGTGGGGTTGAAGCTTGTAACCCTCGAGGATTTCCGAGAAGAAATCACTCGGAGGAAGCGAGAATCCGCGCTCCACCAGCACCCTTGTAAGCACCCATTCTCCGGCTTCAGACGCGGGCTTAGAGCACCCGGAACCACTCTCCAGGATCCGGGTTTCAGGAATCCTTCCGCCTCAAGCTGCGGAGCTCATCCACGGTGGTGGTGCAGGGCCACCATTGCCCTTTGACTTTACCTTCATGCGATCGGGCTTTAGATTTTTTGGCGGCTACCTCCTCCACCTTATTTTCCATCTGCTCCTTTCCGGCTAGTTCCGCCGGGTTAGAGGTGGCTCCTTCGATGGATTTGCCGGATCCTTTGGCAGGATCCAGCCGGACGAGGACAAATGGTGGAGGGGTGGAAGAGATAGGCGTAGCCACGATCGGCTACAAATACGAGGGAGGCGGAGTAGACGAAGACATCTACAATGAATGGAAACTATACTTAGTTGGAACCACCACTACTCACTAGTCATCCCTACCAACACCGATAAAAATCTTGAGGCTGGAATACTTACCGAAGATGGACAATGCGGTGGTCGGAGTTGCCGGAGGCGACGTTTTGCTGCGGTGGCTCGCTGAAGTTAAGAACATGAAGAAAACGGTGTGGCGGCGTAGACTCCGGTGAAGTTCCGGCAAACTCTGGCACGGCGGCAGACGAAGCTCGGTGGCGGCGCTCGGAGGAGAGGTGGAATCAGGTGGAGAATGGTGATTATGAGTGAGTGGTGGTGATATTTATAGGCGCGGGATGAGATTCATGCTCTGCATCCTGTGGTAGGAACACAAGCATCGCGATGTTGGATGATGGACACGTGTCAAAAACCCTAGCAGTAAAAATAGCTAAGGATCAAGTTACCGTTCGAATTACCCAAAAAATGGCGCCAAGATTTACGGAACCGTTAGAATCCTTTGAGGATCTGGTTAAGAGTTTCAATTGATAAGCCATTATCTCTGTAGGGAAGTAACCCGGAGACTCATTGTAACGATGAGGTCGATGGATGAAGTCCCGTGGGATGAAGGATTTTTCCGGCGTGCAGAGCTGTAAAAGGAAGTTTCGTGAAGTTGGAGATCTTCAAGTTTCCCCAAGTTTCCGGGAAGATTGCCAGACATGAAGATGGTTTGAGCAAGACGGAAAGAAGAGGTGAACCTCGAAGAACTCTTGGGGCTACTATTGTGGGTATACTTCATGGGTGTACCATCGACAATGGCTAGATCCAGCAAGCCCAGGTGGCCCATAGATGGTGATGGTGGCATGTGGGCCATCGGGCGGCCACAAGGAGCCGGATCCACCGATCTGCTCTGGAAGTCGGATCCGGCCTAGCCCATCAGGGGTAGCCGGATCCAGTACGGCGTATAAGGAAAGGCGGATCCTTGACGTGCACGGCAATGTAATATTCCATAATTAGGCACCTTGTATTCCGGCTAGGACTCTCCGTGTAAACCCTAGATCCTGGCGCCTTTATAAGCCGAATCCTGGGAGCCCTAGAGGCACAACCACAACTCATTGTAACAACGCGAAAGCGCCCAGATAATTCTAGACAAGCTGCAGTAGGCCCTGTCATCGAGCAGGTGTTCCGAAGCTGGGTAAATCGCGTACCACCGTTGTCGAGGGTACTCCTCGGCAATGCCCTCCGTTTGGGGCTTAGGGTTAGCGGAATCCTGCAAGCTGACACGAGACATCGGTTCACAGACAAGCGGGGAGAGCGATTTACCCAGGTTCGGGGCCCTCGATGAGGTAAAACCCTTACGTCCTGCCTGTCTGTTCTTGATTATGATGATAATGGGTTACAATGGGGTGCCGAATAGTTCGGCTGAGATCTCGTCGAGAGGCTAAGTGCTATGGTGACCTAGCTCTAGACTTTCTGGTGGCTAGTATTGCTACGATTGGTTATGTCCCTCGACAGCCCCTCTCCTGGCCTTTATATATGATACCAGGTCTCAAGAGGTCTAACCGAGTACGACTAGGTTTACAGTAGTTTTAGATCTAATCTTTCCTTGTTCGACTGCTTCCTTGCCTTGCCCGTCAAGGATTCCTCCGGTTCACCGTCCAGGTGGCCCATCTTGCCTCCAGGTGTCTTCACGGGCCTCCGATTAGTCAATACAGGATAGGGCAATATCGGTTACCCGAAGGGTAATGCCCACGTCAGTAGCCCCCGAGTGTCTAGCCGAACATTGTTCGGGTAGAGACTGAAGCATGTCTTCTGTTGATGTTCTTCTCCTTGATTGTCTTTTTTCATCTTAAATCATCATCGTCCTTTTTATCGGGTGCGCGTCAGCGCTCCCGATGGGAGTAGCCCCCGAGTCTAGGTACAGATGCTTGTAATCTGTGCGTAGACTCAAGTTGTACTACTCAAACATTTTTCTCTGCCGAAGTTTTTCGCAGGTCTTCATAGGTCATCCGATATATTTTCACTTGCAAGGGATAATGAGTAACGTGCCCAACTTTTGTTGGTTAACTACCGATGGTAAAACAACGTTACTCTACACAGAATCAAGTCCCCGGGCATGATCCTGGAGTGCGAAAGTTTTTATCGGGTGCGCTTCCGGCGCTCCCGATGGGAGTAGCCCCCGAGTCTGGGCACAGGTGCTTCTTTCATCACCCTTCTTTTTTGTTCGAATCCTCAATCATATCGGGTGCGCGTCAGCGCTCCCGATGGGAGTAGCCCCCGAGTCTAAGCGCAAATACTTTGTAATCTGTGCTTAGATTCAAGTCCACCATCCGATAGTTTTTCTTTTTTATTCCTTCGAGTGCCTCAAGTTTTTTTATGACGTCACTGTTGACGTGTAACTGCTGTGGGCTGATTGACAGGACTTGACCTGAGGGGCCCACCCTAGCTCTGCGCGGGCAGTTTTTAGGGCTTGACCAGTGCACGCGTAGCGATCGAGGCGTCTCCTCGATTTTCGCACAACGTGGGAATAATGGGCCGCCAGTTCCACTCCTTCTTCAAGCGCCACGTGTACAGTCAGATCTGCTCCACCTCCACGACGCCTGTGGATTTATGGCCACGATTTTGGCACAAATTCTTACAGCATAAATAGGGGGCCTCCTCTCTTTTTTTATCTTTCACCCCGTTTACTGCTCATCTTCTCTCTCAAGCCTTCCTGTTCCTCTGCCCCTTCGTCAGAAACTCCGTTCGCCATGGGCAAGAAGAAGAGCGGCAGTACCTCGGAGGCGGCCAAAGTTAGCCGTGATTGGAGCGCCTCCGCCATTTCCAACCGCGACATCAACAAGCTTCGCGCTCTTGGCTTCATCTCCGCATTTGAGGAGGACATTCATCTTCCAGGTTCGGTTTCTCGCCCAAAGCCTCCGAAGGGCTTCACCGTCATGTTTGCTGCTTTCTTGTTTCATGGCCTCTCTCTTCCGGCCCATGAGTTCCTTCGCTCCCTCCTTTTCTTCTATGGGATTCAGCTCTGGCAGCTGACCCCAAATTCCATCCTCCACCTCTCCATTTTTATTACCGTCTGCGAGGCCTTCCTCGGCATTGAGCCTCACTGGGGTCTTTGGAGGAAGATCTTCTATGTGAAGCGTCACAACGACAGCAATGGCCCCCCCGTCGTCGGTGGCGTTGGCTTCGTCGTCAGGAAGGAGGTCGACTACTTTGACTACCCAATGAAGGAATCCGTCCAGGGCTGGCGCAACAAGTGGTTCTACCTGCGTGATCCCGCTGTTCCTGGGCGACGTTCAAATCTCCCTTCCTTTGATGACGTCTTGGTGGCTCAGAAGAAGAAGTCTTGGCAAAACGCCCTTTCTCCCGAAGAAAAGGCGACAGCCGACGAACTATTTGAGCAGATAATTGCTTTGAAGAATACAGGAGGCCTGACGATGTGCGGCACTGAAGTAGTTTCAGTGTTCCTACAACGTCGAGTGCAGCCGCTAATGTCTCTCCCTCACCAGTTATGGCTTTATACCGGCAAAGGCGACAAGTCAAGGATCAACTCTGCCAACCTATCGGCAGATGAGCTTCGGGATGGGGTTCGTCGCCTGACATGCCTCAGTGCGAAGGACACCATTGTCTTGACATCGGCTCGTCCTCCCTACGATCTTGACCACCTCCCGTCTGAGGTAATCTTACTGCTCCTCATTTGCTTTCACCTCTTTTTGCTTCATCGCGCTTTACAAACTTCTTTACTCTTTTTGATAGGCCCCCGTCGTCGTTCGATGCTATCCTCCTACACCAGAAAGTGGCGTGGAACCGGAGGACGATGACGACGATTCTGAAGGAACTGAAGACGCCCAGCAGGTCCTGGAACACAGCGATGTTCAAGAGGGCGACACTGCCGAGGATGCCGCTTTTACCAGGAGCAAGCGCCGCTTGCAGATAGACGATGATTTCATCACGACGACTGAATCTAGTCCCAGCGACCAAGATAATGATGCCGTTGGAACTCCTCCGCCGTCTCCTGTTGACAAGGGGCCATCAGGCTTTTTCGCTGCCGAGGATGACTTGGAACTGTGAGCACCTTCACTCCTTTATGATTGAATTTTCGTTTCTTCTTTGTATGCTAATCATTTTATTTCCTGAAGTAGCTCTGACGAAGACCTCATCCCTCTCGCAAAGAGGGCTAAGTTAACTGCCGAAAGAACATCATTGGCCAAAGAGCCTATGCCTTCCTCTGCCAAGCAAACGCCTCCTACCAGGACGGCCGTGGAGAAGATTCCGGTGTCGAAGGTTATTCCTCCTGGCGATGCCCCTACATCATCGGCCTCCCGTGATCACGTAAATTTTCATGTTGCCTTGTTTTGCTGAATTTCTCCTTTTATCGACCGAGTCTCCCTTCTTCCTTGCTGCAGCCGATTTATGTCACAGTCGACGCTATGGCAGATTTTGCCGAGCAGTTTACTCGACTGGAGGCTGAAAATGCCCAGCTTCGGAAGAGCGTCAAGTCCTCGGCTGATCAGGTGTTAGAAGCCAACAGGCTTGCCACCGATGCCGAGAACAAAAACATCTCGCTGAAGAGGGAGCTGTCGAGGCTGAAGCAGCAAATGAAGGATGAACAGGAAGCTAGGCGAGCGGCAGCGGTCGCAGTTGATAAGAAGGAAGGCATCCTCCGCGAATCCATCAAAGGCTTATTGGGTGAGTTCTTTGACACGTAACTTCTTTTTTGGTATTTTTTACTGGCTGCTGACATGTCTTTCCTTCAGAGGCTGCCAACATAACCGTCACCCGACGAGACCAGCTTCGGGAGGACTCCACATCCGATGCCTTGTCGCTCGCCGCCGAGTCAAACGTCCAAGTCCTTGGCCTTCTGCAAAAGACCAAGGGAGCTCTGTCGAGGTTGTACTCGATGATCTTCCCGAAGGTGAAGCAGGACAAGTCCCTTGGCGAGATGGCGGATGCTTTCCTTGTCGACTCTTCAGAGCCAGTGGAGGTATTGAAACGCCGTTCCCGATTATTCGGGGCGGTTCTTACTTTCCAGCTGCTAATGGGTCATGGGCTGGGGTCTGACTTGGAGAAGTTGTCTAAGGCATTGCCTGTGGATGATGACAACCACCTAGTCGACCTTGAACCTTTTAAAAGATCGGCAGTGACTTGTGCCAATCAACTGCTGAAGTTGGTAGACGAATCACAAGCCAAGCCCACTCCTGAAGCTGCCCCTGGCTCGTCGTCAGCGCCTCCTTGATTTTGTTTCTTCACTTAGTTGTAAACAAAGCCATTCGTGGCTGAACTTAGTCCTATTTATTTCGGCTCTGTTGCCAATTTCAAACAACCTTTTGGATGTAATATAACCGTCGACACTCCCGATGGGAGTTTTATGTTAACGTCTTTCTGAATCGAAGATTGTGCTGCAGATTCCTTCATCCTCTTCTCGTGCCGAACTTTTCTCGAATCCTTCGGCTAACGACGAATCTGACCTTGTTCGCCGCTTACGTGATCAAGTATCCCGTTTAAATAAGGACATTGCTTCCATTCGGGCTATGGTGGCGGTGGTGAAGAAAAAAGGAGAAATAGCGACTGCTATCGAAGAGTATGCTATTGATGGTCTTCAAGTTGCCACCGAAAGTTTGGGCTGTGAGTATTTTTCACATCTCCTGCTTCCTGGCGTAGCTCGGATGCTCTTTTTATCTGATATTCGTTCCTTTCCAGTTGTGTCTTCAGACAAATCCGAGGAAGACAGGAAAATCCACGAGAAGGTCGAAGCAATGACTGATACTGCTCATCCGAAACACGATCTGTGGCTACATCGTCCGAAGGCCGTGATCATGGCGAAGTTTGAGCATCGGGTGGAGAAGGCGCATTACTACTTCGACAAGTTCCATGCCCATCTCACGATGGTCTGGAATACTTTGTTTCCCCTGGATCAAGGTCCCGAAACCTTATCTGCTCTGTTCACACGATTCAAGTCGCCAAAAAGAATTCGGCAGTTGGTGCGGAAAGAGCTTCTAGCCGGTGCTGAAATTGCCTTTGCTTTGGTATTGGCGTGTCACCCATCCTTAGATTTAAGGGCCGTAGCGAACACTGATAAGAGTTTGGGCCAATATTATGATATTGCTAGAGGCCCCGCATATACCATTATCTCTCGAATGGAGTCTTGTCTTGAAAAGGAAACGAGGGGTCAAGGGAGCCAGGGAGCCTAGTCCTGAATGTAACATCCTTGTACCTGCATGAAATTGTTTTGTATAAGTTTACTGCGTGCGTTACACGCTATACCAGTTTGATAATTTATTGTCGAGGGCGGCTGAGTGATCAGTTCAACCTGCTCTCTCGACGACTTCGTTGAATTTTTTGCAATGTTATTGCGAAGCCGATATGTAAGTTTTTGTAAGAGCGAGACCCGTCAACTTAGTCGAGGGAATTAAACGCTTTGGCTTCGTCACACGGTGCACCGGTTTGAGCCTCATTTTGTGATAATATAACCATCGACTGCAGCACTCGAAATTTTTTCGAGGCCTGGATTGGTTGTTTTGGTTCGTCATTAATCTTAGCTCTCGTTGAGAGTATTTAATCAATGGCACTGTGTAAGCGTGTTCTTCAGGCCAACGCTCCCGATGGGAGTAAGAGCCGATTGTTTAGGGCCCCGAACGATATGGTCGGGTGATGGGGCCTGATTTAAGAAAAAAGGTAGAAAACCTGATTAGACTTTATTCATAATGCAAAAGTAACCTTAAAGGCTATAGGATGAGTAGAAACAATTGCTTCCTATGTGTAGAACCGTCGCAACTGTGCGATGTTCCATGGATTCCCGACGTCTTTTCCCGAAGCTGGATTTTTGAGCCGGTATGCTCCTCCTGGTATCACTTCAGTGACGATGTATGGTCCTTGTGGCACCCCGGACCAACTGTCCGAAATACCCGTTATGCATTCACTCATGATCCCATGATCAGTGTAACATGAGCACATAACCGAACTGATAATCAGAGTTACAACATCCATTACATAGTACCGAAATAATAAATAGTCTTACAAACGGTCTTATGACCAAGTCTTACACAAATGGCCACATCGGGCTGAATTCAAACATCCAAAAGCAGCGGATACAATCAACTTCGTCGGGCCCAAGTCATGCCTTAAACCCTACAGGCAGCTAACCGGGAAACGTCCTAAGTCGCATAGTCGTCCTGATAACCTCCATCATCTTCAAAATCATCTTCATAGTCTGGCCAAGTAAATAGCCAGGGACAAAGCCATGAGTACATTTTGAATTGTACTCGCAAACCATTCACAAGTAACATATAAAAGGGAACAAGGTACCGAGGACTAACTAGGAGATCAAGAGGGAATGACCACTTCTACAACAAGAATATGTTATGGAAGAGAAGAAGTGTTTTTAGTGGAGTTATCATCTCGACTTCATGGGTGAAGGAGATGAGAGATTATATCTACGACATCACTACTAGACTTATTTTAGGAAGATCTTTCACGACATAAACACTTAGGAAGGGTAGACCCAATTTTTAGCAATTTCTATCCGACCACCTCATTGTGGTCATCAACCATTTTTCCAGTACTCCAAGTACTCCAACACAAAATCCCGTTTCTTTCCTTTGTCAAACATTTTCATAAACAAAACACATCAGGCTAAGCAACAGCCAATCCAACCGTCCATGACCGCGGACACGGCTATTCGAATAGATTTAACTCTGTAGAGTGTGCGCACTTTCCCCACAAGATCTGATAAATCCGCCGGGATCGTCCCCGGGCCATCATACGAAAGTATGTGGGTATCGGATAACCAGTCAAAGCCTTTCGCCCATTCTAATTAGCAAGAGGTCCTACCCTATGGAGTATGTACCTCCCCGGCACCGTGACAGCTCACCTCCTTTTGAGCGTGGCTCCACCGCCAAGCCAGGAGACCCATAGTGTCTTCCGGACGGGTCAGCCCCGAAGGCCTCCCGTTATACTATTGTCCCAACTTCGACAACCCGGACTCGGGGGTAACCGTACCCTTGTATAGTTATGCGGTGCCTCATGCTAAAGAGAACGAACGTCGAGCTAAGCCCCGTGCCCATGTTGGAGTAATGTGGTTGCGCTATTTTGTTGTCATGGGTGAGTACTTAGGCGCCAAAGTTTTCGTAATATCCCAACCACTTTCTCATCCCCATCATTTTTACCAAATCCTTTCCTTTCTCAAATTCTCACTTGGGCATAACATTATACCCAAGGTTTTAACAAAAACTTTTACAACAAGGTAAAACCTTGAGGGTTTTCCCAACCTAAAGTTTATGTGTGAACTAAGATGTATAAATAGCATAATGATTGCCATCATAACATGAAGGGGTGTCAAGGTCATCCATACTCCAATTGGGCATGAATGGAGATGATCAAAAAGTAGAGCCATTTTTAATGATATTATCCCAAGTGCTTACTAGAATTAGGGTGTCAAATGGTGGTGAAAGGTGATTCACATACTTAGAGTAAGTACGCAAAATATCGAGATGGGACATTACACACTTGGTAGCAAGTATGTAAAAGAATCAAATTAAGCGAACCCAAAGAAACACAAGAAATCAAGAAATCAAGGATAGAAGGATCTCAACCAAGAACATGGATAATCAAGGAGTCAAAGTAAATGGCTTGCCTTGGCTGGCTAGTCCCTGGTCTTCTTCAACACCTTCTCCAAAATCCTCTCCTTCAGCTTCTCCCACGTTCGTATCTAGCGTCGCGAAAATAGAAGAGCAACATACAATCAACACATAACTCAAAATTCAAGTTTTAAAAGAATATGGTAAAGCATGCAGGGGTGTATGTTGTATCAAAGTAAAAACATGCATTGGCCAAATTTATAAGAAAAGGGTTGGGGTGGGAAATTAAATAACAAATTTTTAATGAACAACATTTCATGCGACACACCATTTTTACAAACGAACCAGAATTATTTCTTACAGGGACCCATAGTATTTTTCTGAGATGGACAACATTAAAACAAGATCATCACACTTGGAATCAGTCAAAAATATTAATTCTATGATTTTAGGATTTTTGTGGAGTATGCAGAGTACATAGAGCAAGTTTAATACACTAAAATTCGTATAAAAATCCTAAAAATACGAGGTCAGTGGCATGTGAAAGATATTGAAATTCTGGTTCTAACGCAGTTGGTTTCATTTGGTTTCGAGTTGTAGATCCCTGGTTATAAGTAATTTGGTTCACTGGTTTTTAGATACAAAAACTGAAAAGTTTAAACAGATTTTTAAACGAAAAACTGGGCGGGAAGGAGTTGGGCCGTGCCGTGAGGGAAATGGGCCAGCCCAGAGAAATTGCCACGCGGGCAGGAGGAAAATAAGAAGAAAATAAAAGAAAAGGGGGGGAGGGCCCGGGGTGGGCCAAGGGCATGCAGGCCATGCCAACTGCATGGCCCATGCAGCCATGCGATCGGGATCCGATGGCCCCGAGCCATCGTTTCCGTCTCGCCACGCAGGGGCACGGTCGGGCGGCGTGGCTCGGCAGAGAGGAACGGGCGGCGGCCGGAGAACTCACCGGCGAGCGGCGGGTCGTCGACGGCAGCAGCTGGGCGGTGTGGGAGCGTCGCGGGCTGGTCCAGGGGCGGCTCGACGGCGTCTACACCTTCTTCCCGGCCTCCGGCGGTTCCTCCTTCTTCACGGCGTCCGGCAGCAGGTTTGGACGCGGCGGCGCTCTCCGGTCGTCCTGGCACGGCGAGGGAAGGTTAGGGTGTCGAAGAGAGGGGCAGGGTGGAGCTAGGTGGAAGGGAAGGAGGGAGCAGCGGCCGATTGCTTGCAGCACCTCCGTCTTCTCCGTCGACGGTCGTGGCAGGGGACGGTGGTGGGGAAGTGGTGGCCAGAGGAGCGCCTCGGCGCCCTCTGGGTGATCTCTGGGTGGAGGAAAGGGAGTGGTGTGAGGGGTGGAGTGGCGTGGGCGGCCCCCTTTTATAGGCAGAGGAGGGCAACGGGCGGGCGATGGGCGGTGGCGCCGGCCAACGAGAGGGCGAGGGCTGGCGTCATCGCATGGGGCCGTGGTGACGTCGGGCTGCTGGCGTCAGCGGGGAGGGGAAACGAGGGGGCGTGCGTGGTTACGAGGCAGGGAGGGAAGGAAACGAGGCGACGGGCGTGTCGGGCGACTGCGCGCGCGGGAACGTCTCCAGGGCGTGCACGTCCGTGGCTAGGGTTTGGTGGGCTGGTGTCTTTGGCCTTGGGCCTAGTTGGAGAGGGAGGGGGAGTCCAGGGAGGGTGAGGTGCGGCCAGATGGGTTGGGCAGAGGGAAGAGGTGGTGTGTGGCCTCATGTGCCGGCCACATATGGGAGGGGGCATGGGCTCCCAAACCCCCGGCCATGCACAAGAGAAAAGAAGGGAGAGAGGTAGGAGAGGGGGTAGTGTCCCTCTAGGGTTTGCAAAGAGAGAGGAAAAAGAGGGGTACAAATTGGAGGGGTCATGTGGCCACGGCCATATGAGAGAAAACAAGGGTGCAAAGAAAAGAGAGGGGGAAGTGTTCCCCCTTCCTAGGGTTTCCTCCAAAAGAGAGAAAGAGAGGGTGACATGGTGAGTGGAGAGATGAGAGATGTCATGCTAATGCATGTGCACTCATGTGTTCAAGTATTTGGTGAAAAGGGCAATTTTCTAAAGAGAGGACAAAACAAGGTAGTCGGTGGTGGGGGTGGTGATGGTGTCCTACTAGTGATGTCATACATAGAGGAGACCATCCCCCACTTATAAAAAAAGATTTTGGTGCTAAAGGTATTTAGAGCGAAAAGTGATTTATTTACACACTACCAACAAAAACTTAGGCAAAACAATATACTATGCAACACTAGGTAGCAATGTATGAAAAGTTTTTGTTGGCCCATAATTTTAAAACTAGCAAATATGCAGGGTATGAAAAATGGGTTGTGACAGTCCTTCCCACGGGGATTCAAGTTTCAGGGGTCTTTCTTGCTTCAGCTGAAGTACCATATCTCCAACATTGAAGCTTCGGCTGCGTATTCGTCGGCTGTGATAGTTCCTCAACGCCTGTTGGTACACCGCCGTTCTTTCTAAGGCAATGTCTCGTGCTTCGTCCAGAAGGTCCACAACGTCCTGCAGCGCGATGTTTGAAGAGGATTCTGTGTATGCTGTCACCCGAGGAGCTTCGAACCGAACGTCGGCTGGTAGGACTGCTTCGGCTCCGTGCACCAAGAAAAACGGGGTGTACTGAGTTGACCTGTTAGGTGTAGTGCGCAAGCTCCATAGCACAGATGGTAGCTCCTCTTCCTGTGCTCCGCCGCGCCTGTAAGGCGTTTCTTGAGGCCATCCCCTATTAAACCGTTGATCCTTTCTACCTGCCCATTGGTCTGAGGGTGGCTAACTGATGCAAACTTCAGTTTGATTCCTCCGTCGTCGCAGAACTTCCGAAATTCTTTGGAATCGAAGTTAGATCCGTTGTCCGTGACGATGCTGTGGGGCATACCGAACCGACAAGTTATTCCTCTGAAAAACTGAACGGCTGTTTCAGCCTTTTGGTTTCGAACGGGCACTGCCTCGATCCACTTGGTGAACTTGTCGACTGCGACCAGTAAATACGTGTGCCCCCAGGCGACGACCTCGGCAGTGGTCCAACTTGGTCGAGTCCCCACTGAGCAAAGGGCCAGGCTAGAGGTATTGTCATTAGATCTGTTGCGGGGGAGTGCGGTTTTGTGGAAAAGCGCTGGCAGGGGTCACATTTCATGACTAGGTCTCGAGCATCCGACGCTGCTGTTGGCCAGTAAAATCCTGCCCCGAAGGCTTTTGCTACGAGGGCCCTGCTTCCTGCATGGTGTCCGCAGGTTCCTGCGTGTATCTCGCGTAGTAGTGCTTTTCCATCGTCAATGGCGATACACCTTTGGAGGACACCCGAGATGCTGCGCTTGTAAGGCTCGCCATTTATCACGGTGAAGGCCTTTGACCGCCTGATGATCCGCCTTGCTTCCACAGAATCCTCTGGCAGCTCTTGCTTCATTAGGTATGCTAGTAAAGGTTTGGTCCATAGCGGCTCAAGGAGGAGGACTTGCTCTGCTGACGATGGTGAAGGTTCTTCGGCAGTTTGCTGCTGGCCCGCCGCTGGTTCGGCAGTCGATGGTTTTGGAGGTGCCGAAGCTTTCTCCTTTATCGATCGTTGGGTAATGACTTCGTAAAAAACTCCGTCTGGAATGAGGGAGCACGTGGACCCTATATTTGCCAGAGTATCGGCTTCTTCGTTGCTGGCTCTGCCGATATGTTTGAGCTTGCATCCTTCAAACTTGGCTTCCATATTTTGGTACAACTGTCGATAGGCGATCATGTTGTCGCTGACCGCGTCGCACAGGTTCATTGACTGCTGCACCACTAAGTTTGAATCTCCATAGATTTCTAGGCGAGTTGCCCCGCATGCTTTCGCCATCCTCATTCCGTGCAGCAACGCTTCATACTCTGCTTCATTGTTCGTCGGCAAAGGGAAGTCCATACGTAGTATGTATTTCATCTTATCTCCCTGCGGTGATATCAATATCACTCCTGCTCCCGCGCCTGTGCTCCGCTTTGACCCGTCGAAGTACATTGTCCATGATCCCGACATGTCGGGTGCTGCTGGCGTCTGCGACTGGATCCAATCTGCCACAAAATCCGGGAGGATTTGGGACTTTATCGCCATTTGGTTAACGTAAGTTATGTCGTGCGGCGCTATCTCGATGGCCCATTGGGACACCCGACCTGTGGCTTCTGGGTTGGTCATTATGTTCTTCAACGGTGCTTCACTTACGACAACGATCGTGTGCTCCGTGAAATAATGTCGCAGCTTACGAGCCGACTTCCAAACTGCATATGCCAGCTTCTGGTGATGAGGATATCTCTGTTTTGCGGGTGTGAGCACTTCACTGAGGTAGTAGACGGGCCTTTGAACACCGTGGACATGTCCTGCCTCTTCCCGTTCCACAACCAAAACACTGCTAAAGACTTGTGCTATTGCGGCTATGTACATAAGCAGTTTTTCCCTTTCGCGCGGGGTGACGAGGACTGGGGACGTCGACAGGATTTTCTTCAGGTTGTCGAAGGACTCTTGCGCTTCTTTGGTCCACTCGAACTTCTCCGACTTTTTCATCAGGTTATAGAAAGGCAAAGCTTTTTCTCCCAGCTTGGCGATAAACTCCGTCGAGCGTCACAAATATCTCGCTAATCGCCGCACTTGGTGCAGATTCTTTGGCGGCTCCATGTCGAGAATAGCTTTGATCTTCAGAGGATTAGCTTCAATCCCCCTAGCCGAAATAAAGTACCCAAGCACTTGTCCCCCTGGCACTCCGAAGACATATTTTTTGGGGTTCAACTTAATTTTGTACTTGTCCAAGTTGTCGAAGGTTTCCCGTAAGTCGTCGATGAGGGTGGCGGCATGCTTTGTTTTCACCACAATGTCGTCGATGTAAACCTCAATGTTCCTCCCAATTTGCTCCCCAAGGCAAGCCTGCATGCAACGTTGGTACGTTGCCCCCGCGTTTTTCAACCCGAAGGTCATAACGTTGTAACAGAAAACGCCGTGCGGGGTGATGAACGCGGTTAGCTCCTGGTCTTCTTTCTTCAGTTTGATCTGATTATACCCGGAGTAGGCGTCAAGGAAGGAGAGGCGATCGTATCCAGCTGTAGAATCGACTGTCTGGTCAATGCGGGGCAGTGGGAAGTGGTCCTTTGGGCAGTGCTTATTAAGGCTGGTGTAGTCGATGCACATGCGTAGAGCGGTGGTGTTCTTCTTAGGTACCATGACGGGGTTAGCTACCCACTTGGAGTCCTTGAGCTCCCGAATGAATCCTGCTTTGCAGAGCCGACTGATTTCTTCGCCAATTGCTCTTCTCTTTGGTTCGGAAAAACGACGCATTGACTACTGCACTGGTTTGGCTGTCGGATCAACGTTAAGGGCGTGCTCAGCGAGTTCCCTGGGGATACCTGGCATGTCGGATGGCTCCCATGCAAATATCTCCCAGTGCTCACGGAGGAACTCGATGAGCGCGCCTTCCTATGCGCCGGTAAGGTCAGCCGACGTGTTGACCGTTTTCTTCGGGTCCGTCGGATGCACCTGTAGCTTCTTGACTTCCTTTGTAGCGTCAAACTCATCGGATCTCTCGTTTCGATTGTCGGCTGGTGGTTGCGTGTGATCTGTAACGGTGTCAATTGCGTTGATCTCTTCCCTGACTCCGAATTTCGAGGCTATCTTCTGGAACTCCCGGTCGCAGTTGTCCGATCGGGCAAACCTTCCATGGACAGTTATTGGGGTCCCGTTGTTGCCTGGCATCTTCAGCTTCAAGTATGCATAGTGGGGTACGGCCATAAATTTGGCGAACGCGGGCCTACCAAGGATGGCGTGATACTGTGACTCCCAGTCGACTACTTCGAATTCGATCTTCTCTTTCCTGAAGTTGCTAGGCGTGCCGAAGACCACATCCAATGATGTTTTTCCAAGAGAATAAGCGGGTCGAGTCGGTATAATGCCGTGAAATCCTGTATCGGATTCTCTTAACATATCGACTGTTAAACCGATTGCTCTCATGGTGCTGGCGAACAATAAGTTCAAGCCGCTTCCTCCATCCATGAATACTTTGCTCATATTGTATCCTCCGATCTGTGCTTCGAGTACAAGGGCTGCGTGGCCAGGCCTCGGGACGGCTTTCGGGTGATCCGCCCTGCTGAAGGAAATACTCTGATATGACCAGTTGATGAAGTCGGGTGTGTCGACCATGGCGACCTCCGCGTATTTTACTTCTCGAGAGAATTTCTTGATCTCTCTCTTTGAAAAGCTGGTTTTGTGGATCATATTAACTTGCCCGCATGGTTCCGGGAACACCTCAGCGGTGCGCCCATCCCGAAGCTCGTCTTCTCCTGATGGTACGTATGGCTCCGGTACGTACGGCTCCGGTGCATAACTGTAAGATCTTGCCCTTCTCTCCATTGCATGAACTCTTGATATGGCCTCGGCTCTGAGATCATCGCAGAACTGCCGTATCTCCAGAAAATGTCGACAGTTCCTTAACAGGTGGCTAGACTTCTCTCGACCGCCCTTCAGATCAATGTAAGAATGGAGGTAACATGGTGCCTCGAGCTGCTCTGTAGCCGATAGATACGGCGAACGGGTGCGTCCCTTGATTGATAATGTATCGTGGTATCCTTGCTCGACCTGCCGAAGGTGAGGTACTGTTCGTCTTTCCTCCCCATGGTTCGAGTCCCTACGTCTTTTCCTTCGTCCTGCTGCGACGTCGAGACCTCTTTGGTGATTTTCTTGTACGCTCCTGGATGGAATCCTTAGGGTTGCCACTGGAGGGATGCTTTCTGGGGCTGCGGCCTTCAGACCGGATACGCTGGCCCCGGGGAGGCGAAGGAAACCTCCAGAGTCGATGATGAAGTGAACACCACCGAAAGTAGCATCCATATCGCCAGTCGATCCTGCAGGGATCAAGTGAGGCACTTCGCGGTGCGGCACGAATTCGAACGATCCGCAGCGGATTGGATCCCTTCGTTCCACTGGCGTTGGCGACTCGAGCACGAACGCTGCGGACGTGACTGGTACTGCCGATGAATTGCCTGGTGCTGACAGGGTTCCCACAGACGGCGCCAATTGTCGAGGGTACTCCTCGGCAATGCCCTCCGTTTGGGGCTTAGGGTTAGCGGAATCCTGCAAGCTGACACGAGACATCGGTTCACAGACAAGCGGGGAGAGCGATTTACCCAGGTTCGGGGCCCTCGATGAGGTAAAACCCTTACGTCCTGCCTGTCTGTTCTTGATTATGGTGATAATGGGTCACAATGGGGTGCCGAATAGTTCGGCTGAGATCTCGTCGAGAGGCTAAGTGCTATGGTGACCTAGCTCTAGACTTTCTGGTGGCTAGTATTGCTACGATTGGTTCTGTCCCTCGGCAACCCCTCTCCTGGCCTTTATATAGGAGACTAGGTCTCAAGAGGTCTAACCGAGTACGACTAGGTTTACAATAGTTTTAGATATAATCTTTCCTTGTTCGGCTGCTTCCTTGCCTTGCCCGTCAAGGATTCCTCCGGTTCACCGTCCAGGTGGCCCATCTTGCCTCCAGGTGTCTTCATGGGCCTCCGATTAGTCAATACAGGATAGGGCAATATCGGTTACCCGAAGGGTAATGCCCACGTCAACCGTACCGAGGACTCTCCGCCCGATAGCCCCTACTTCTTCTTCCCTCCATGAGGATCCCTCCTCTGGAGTACCGTCGAATAGGCAACGACAACCATAGAGAACCAAATTGACCAAGTGAATAGTAGACTCACAAATGATCCACAACAATAAATTAATCGCAGTTTTTATCAAACCACCCTCATTTATGAAGCAGAGTAAGGAAACTAGACAACAATAATAAACTAAAAAGTAATCCAGGTCAAGAATAAAATGCCAAACTCATTGGAGTAAAGCAAAAGGCAAACAGAGCAATGGAAAGTAACCTTGAGACTAACAGTCAAGACTAGTTGCAATAATCATAGGTTTACATTCAAGATAAATAGCAAAAAAGTATAGTGGCAGCAATACATAAATATACAGCAATTGTATTTACACATCAAACAAAATAGGCTACCCAGTGAAGCAAGTAATCAACCGAGCCAATCTACAAGGGGATACATACATAAATGGTGGAAACTCAAACCAAAGGAGGACCACATGGAAGCAACATAGTCACAATATGCATGCATTGAGGTGTCAAGCCCAGAACAATAGTCAAAATGGTATAACGAGAAACAGTCGACAGCTGAACCAAAACAAGTACAATTTTCACTTTTACTTGTCAACCAATGCAGCAGGAGCACCAGAACCACTATTGGTTTACTCAAGAACACATCTCTAATCCAGAGATTATTTCCCAAACACAACTAGACCAAACCACCAGCCAACATGGTTACATGGATCATAGCAGGTGAAGCGGCTAGGAGGAGATGGCTATCCACAAGAAGCAGGTTTACCAGAGCCACAAGATTTGAGATTCTCTAAAAAAGAGCATGTTGAACTCAATCTAATAGGAATAAAGGCACTGATGTTGATCAAATGGATCACACACCATGAAATAGAGGCATAGTACTTTTCCAACCTATCTGGTGGTTGGAGAGGTATTTGGTTAGCATCATTTGATCATAAGAATCAAAAGCAAAGCAATGCAATGCAAATAAAATCACCTACTGAAATTATTTAGTGAAGCACTAAAAGCTTGTAGCACATTATTCAAAGGCATCACAAGCAATGAAGCACCAAATCTAAAAAAGGGCACGGAAGAAATATAAGCTAAGCTAAGTTTATCACCTTATAATCATCAACAAGTTATTTATTATCAATACGGTTAAGCAAAGTTGTGTAATTTTTTTATAGAGGCGTTGTAGAGTTGCTAATCTTTAACAAAAGAATTTACACCTAGTAAGAAAACCTCACTAGCACAAACACAAGTAAAAGGGGCACATGACAGTGAGCTAAGCAAGCTCAACATTTAAGAAAATAATAGCACAGTAGGGCAAATCAAGATTTACAGTGACTGTGCATTCAAAGCTATTGATCTGAACATATAGGCAAACAAAAGCTGGATAAAAGCCTCAATACATCAATTATGCATCACTATGGAGATGGAGATATACCAGATAGACAAGAATTATCATATGAGCTTTAACCAGATGAATCAATGAAGCATATGATCAGCAATGAGAGCATAGAAGGAAATTAAAGCTAAGTAGGGAGCTCAGCATATAAGCATAAGTTAACTAATGAAACTGAAGAATTTACACTTGATGTAATGAACACATGGGGCCACTTGAGCACGTCATTAGTTCATCAAATGGAGGCACTAGGATAAATTAAGCAGAGAGGTAACACAAACTAATCAAAGAGACAAGAACAAGCATAAAATATAAGTTGTTGGTGCACATAGGTGAACCCTAGTTTACATGTTTTGTGATTGACAAATTAAATGCTAATTTTATTCTGCATTTGTTCAAACCCATCTCGTACAAGTTTTAAACCGCCTATTCACCACCGCCCCCTCTAGGTGGCATCTTTCTGTGTGTGATGTGGTTCTCCTCTTGTGTTGTTATATCTTAATTCCCATACTTTTTTATAACTAGATCTTAATTTTCATACTTGGTAATTAACTACATATAGGGACTTTCATCATCAGGTTTTATTGTCATATATACCGATAATTGGGAGCATGGGCCTCAAAGACGACCATCTTGTTTTCGCTTTAGGGCCCATGGAGCCCCATAGAGTATGAGTTTATCAATGGCCCATAAAGCAAACCATATCCCCACTCTCATTCCTATAGAGTACATGGAACACTGCCCCATGGCCCCACTACCAATTGCCGCAATCACCTCTTCCTCCTCTGATCCCTAGATCTCACGCACTCATCTATCATCTTCAAACCGCACATATATGTGGATATCCTCTCCTATTAGTAGTATAGATATGCCCAAGCGGGCACTGAGAGGTCCCTAACACCCGATTTGCTAAAGATGCACAAGATACCTCCACCTCTCAGGTACATGTTCATTAACCATCGTGTTTTTTTGTTTCTTCTTTCATGTTTTAATCGCGCTTGTCTTTCTTTTAGATCCACCTAAACAAAGTTGGCAGGCCAAACCCCCATAGCAAGGATAGTGGATCAAACCCCCGCATGAAGAACGAAAAACCAAAGCCTGCACAAAGGATAGTGGGTGGGTCATCGGTGAGGTCATCAACTCATGTCAAGTTGAGGATGGCGGGCAAAACTGCCTCACAGGGAAGGGCGGGCAGGTCATCGGCGAGGTCATCAAAGCATGGCAAGTTAAAGCTGGCAAGAAGTAGAATAGGAACTAATATATATTCTAAAGAGGTTGTAGAAGATAGTTAATTTGATGCAGAAACATTCAGTTTAGTTTCATGTTTCAGTAGCTTAGCTACCCTATATTAAAGATTACCAACATTCGTAGTGTATTGTAATGATTTTTTGTGTAAACAAAAATATATTTTTGTATCTAAATGACATGGGAATCAGGCATGTGCCTCGGCGTTTAAAACCTCCAAGGTCGGCATGTGTTGTTATGTTATAGTGATCCGTATCCATTGTAGAAAGTTAAAGAAGGGAGAATAAAAACACGTGGAAGATCGTTTTGGGATTAAGCCTAGTAGTTGGATAGGTAAGACATTATCATATGGGGATCAATTAATTCTTATTAATTCAGTTCTGATAATTATGTTATATTTTCTACAATTGCCTAATGGGTACGGAACAGATCAGATTTCTACAGGTCTGGCCACAAAAAAGTACATACATACTAAGTGGAACATCATTTATCGTTCTAAAGAGCAAGGAGGCTTGGGTATTGAAGTATTGAAGTTAAAATATAAATGCTCCCCATGGCGACACTAGGGGCTCCAAACCCTAGCGCCGCTAGCGCTCCCCCCGTGTCCTCTCTCCCTCCGCTGATGTCGTCGGCGCTGGCCACGGTGGCAGCGGGACCCGGCACCAAACGTGCCCGGGGGGAGGGTGATGGAGGCGACGATCGATGGTGGCGGTTGGGGTGGCGCCCACCAGTTTCGACGGGCTCTGCGTCTAGGGCGGCGACCCTGGACGAGCGGCGGCAGCTCCTCCTCCAAGGCCTCCGGCAATGGATGGTGGTGGCGGTTGTTGGATCTTGTGCCCGCCGAGATCCATCGACGGCTTCAGCTGGCGGCACGAGGAAGGGGGCAGCGATTTGTGGGGCGAGGATGGTGTGGTTGTGGCGGCCGCCATCCACCGAGTCCTCATTCGTCATCGTTGGCCAGCGGATGGCGGCGTGGGGGCATGTTCGTCTGCTTCGGGTTTGAAGATGGTGATCCTATGGTTCTTCTTGTGCGAAGATGAAGACCTACGGATGCCGATCCTTTTTCGTATAGCCGGAGTGTTGAGTTCCAGAAGGCTCCGTCGGCGAATGGAACATCACATCTTTTGCCTGGAGTTTGCTGGATCGGGTGGTATTCGGTCGCGTCTACCCATGCTTTTATTCCGACCGTTTGGTTCTGGAGGGAGCGACGAGAAGCTCTTTTCTGTGTTGACACCAAGTGACATTGGATCCATGGTGAAAATCAGAAGAAGAGAATATCATGAAGGCATGATGGGAGGACTAGCTAAGGGAGACTCAAGTCTCCGCGTTGTTCTGTGACTTGCTTGGTGTTCTGGACTTCACAACATTGGTATGAAAGTAGGGGCGATATCACATGTGAAGTTCAGAGTCCTACCTTTTAGGGTGAAGAGCGGGGACTCTCCAGGGTGAAAACCTAAGATTGTTGGTCGAGCGACGACGGTGCTGGAGCACTGTTTCCTTCTTGGAGGCGTCGCTTTTGGAGAGTCTGTATTTCAGGTGTTATCTTGGTGGTGGATGTATTGCTGTTGTTAGGCCTGGGATACTGTAGGCGGACTTTTGTTTCTTAGTTTTCTTTTCTCTTTTTTAGTTGTGTGCATCCGTACTGACATTAGAGTGTTGCGTTGTTGCAGAGACTAAATGTAATTGGTATCTATTTTAATATTAATATATTCCCTTTATCGGGAAAAAAAAGCTCGTACAAAGCAAATACATGCGCTCGAAATCTCTATCTCAAGTTATTACACAAGTACGCAACCAACCGACTCACCTTTTTTGGAAAGATCTAATAAATAAAGGAAGATTTATCTAGAGATGCAAGTGGGATCCCGGCAAAACCTCACTTCTAGTTCATTTCGTGATGTTTTTGTTCTAAAGTTTGTCCCGAATTTTAAACTAGAAAATACAAAATAAACTATAGGCGTGACGATGGTGATATCTCACTTGACACCTTAGACCACATACGAGGCCCGCCAAAATTGTCACACGACCTGGTTCAAGCGAGGGTGGAGGTGTCACATGCTTCAGTACTCGCCAACGATAATTGCATGCTGCAATTAGTTGCTCATTAAGTAAATCACGTGTAAACAACGCTGTATTTCCAGTTTCAATTATGAGCGGATAATGACGAGGAACCTCTGCCTGCCCTGCAAAACCATGTACCGCTATGCTGGCAACATTTACTAGAACAGCAACGACACGATCCGGCCCCAGTCGTCTCACCTTTGTACACAGATCCATGGCGCTGCTGCAGGTACACGTGCTCACTATGTTGCTAGCCTACACATAATACGCCACACGCGAGGACCAGATGGTTGGATGTGCATGGTCCCAAGCATGGCCACATAATTCGTGGCATTACCGGCCATGATATCCATGATCCATGATTATACCGTACCGGACATCGCTTGCGGCTGGGTAAAGAGGCCAAATTTTCGAGATCGACGCGTGCAACGCGATTTCTTCGGGAGCTGTTAGCCGTGCCGGCCGGACTCCCGTGTGCCAACGCCGAGAACTACCGGACGATCGGTCACGCGCATCGCCCGCCCGGGAAACGAGGACAGTACTCTTTCCAGGCAACGGAAACAGATCACACACAATAGCCTGGCCAGCTCCCGTGTGGGCAACCACACGTACGTCCTAGCGAAGATTATACCGTACAAACATATTTCAGAATTTTAGAAATGAAATAAAATGTGGATGTAGTCAATGACGAACATGCAAAATATTCTTTAAAAAATGCAAAATCTCAATGAGAAATACTTTATATTCTATGTAAGACAAAAAAAGACAAAATTGTGAATCTATTTTTTTGTAAATAGTGCACATTCTAAAACTATAAGTTTTGTTATATATTTTTCTCTTTTTTGTAGCCCTGACTATACAGATTTTCTTTGAGATTTTGCATACTTGTAGGATACATCATTAATTAAATCCACATTTTTAGATTTTTTTTAAAATTGTAAATATTATTTTCATTTAAAAAATGTAGGGGTCCTAGAGCTCGGCCTTCGTTTATAAATTCTTTTAATAAGGTAATATGCATGTTATTCACGATCGTAGCAAGAGCTAAGAGAAAATCTAACATGGTCCACTGAAAACAACCTCCAACAAAGTTTTTGAGTCAAGAGCGGAAAATCCACTCAAAGAGGGGGATCCTCCCAACCCCTACTTGGCCCATCTCCTTCCTCCATGACCTCCCAACGCTACCATCCACCTTCCTCTCGCTTGCTCCCACACAGATGCCTACCTCCCACCACCCGACCCCCTCCTTGGTGTCGAGCCACATATGTCCCCCTCCTATGCTTCTTGACCTCCCCGAATCCTTCGGCTACCCCACACATCTCATGGGGCTCCCCTGCTCTACGACGCACCTGGCTTAGAGCTCTTATGAGGTATTCTTTTTTTCCTTTTTCTTTTGAATTAAATTTGACATTTAATTTGTATGAACAATGTATGTTGTATGTCAATGAATGTGTAGGTTGTGCAGTTCTTAAAGTAAAATTTATGACAATAATTTATTTGCATTTTCATGCAATAGTAAATTGTAAAGATGGTCATGCACTACAAGAAATTCGTTAACTAGTCACCCTTCATATTGGTCACTAAATTGTCACTGTTTCCAATTTTGACCTTTTTGTGACCAAAAACATTTGGCCACCAGTCAAGGTTCACTAGGCAGACTACAACAACCTTATTTTGTGAAATGGTCATAGACTATTATGACCAAAAGTTTAGTCACTAGCGATTTGCCTTGTCCACGTCAATTCAAACATGGTAAATCCTACGTGGAAAATTTGTGACCAAATCAAATGATCTTAAATCAAAGTTAGCTCGATCCATCTCTAGGGTCTACATGGGGAAATCCCAACAATTCTGACCTTTTCTTTTCTAAGATTTGGCTTTACAATCCATTCATTTAGTGGGCCAATCCCAAAACTTCAGACCATATATTTTTGGGTCATCGCATTTTCTTGGGCCTAACATTTTTGTTTTTTCGCTTTTTTACTTACAACATCTCCCACATGTCAGATGGTTCCTAGTTATAAATGTTAATTTCCTAGTGGTCCCACATGACATGTACAATTTTCTCACGAGTCATACTCGTCAAAATTCGATTTCTAGGACTAATCTTCATATTTCAATTTCCCATATATCCACATTGTTAAGTTTTAGTTTCCATGATTTGACAGTAAATAACCAATAGTTTCAAATGGACAAAGGAAACATATAAATAAATTTGAATAATAACAAATCAATGTATATTACAATCATTCGAGGGCTCCTATCAATCATGGTACTGTTGCAACCTCTAAATAGCTCTAAAAATACATTATATTTGTTGCGTGGCACTACATGCTTCTTTAAACTTCAGCCTTGAGTTCACATGGAAGAGGAACAACAATCCATAACTGGTAACAATAGAAAAATAAAGTACGAAAATAACAATACAAGTACTCGAGAGTAAGATCTATGAGGAATAAAGTTCACACAAATGAATGACTTCATAATATATCCATAGTCCAAAGTTTTACCGAAATCACTCCAGAAAAAAAGATAGAAAAAAATGAAGACTAAGGTTTTAGCTAAATAGCATCAGCTGGCTTGAGTAAGATTGACAGCAGAAAAATGAAGAAAGCACAAACGAAAACTTGAAAAGTTGAATCAAGATAAACTATTCCAGCTAGAATAATATACAATAACTGGTGAACGGCTCAATGTGTGGGTTCATCTGTCAGTGGTAAGTCAAACCTAGTGCTATCTAGACACGTCAGAGGCACTTGACACATGGACATAACACGCATGCGAAACTACTGACGTGGCCACCTGTTCATTTCAGGTCATCAAAATTAGCAGTAACGACCATTTAAATTATTCATAATCGGCTAAATTTAAGGCTGTAAACTGTATCATCTATTCTATGACCATCTGTGTTATAAAAGTACAACATTACTGACTAAAATGATTGTAATGATTTAGAGTTTGGGCCCTTCTAAGCTGCTTATGATTGTTTGTTGCTAAATGGCCATACATTTATGAACAATTCACTCACTCTCACTATAAAAATGTCACTAGTTAACACATTTCTTGTAGTGATGTTCGACTATATGACCACATTGAGCAATGTTGAGGAGGATTATGGAGATAATGATTACTACATTTCATCTACTCTATTTTTAACATTGAGCAAAATATGGGCAGAAGGAAGCTGAAAGGATCGTACGTGCGAATACAAGGTCGAATAGGTGCTACCAAATTTAAGTTTCTTCTCAATTTAAGGCTTTGACAAGAATATAGATTATCTAGATATGCAACAATATGGACAATCCTATATGGAATGATACAAGCAAGCAAGTAAATAACAAGATACAAGAAATAAAGGACATTAAAGAATAGAGGTAACCTGTAAAGCACAAGGTGACACAAGGGTTAATTTCCATAGTTCCTCCCTTTTTAGAGAAAATATGTCTAAGTTGAAGGGGTGTGTGCCACGAAGGCCAATCAACACCACAAAGGTCTCACTCTATTTTCCAGTGAGCATGCCACAAAGGTGGGCTCATGCTCCACTACACGATGACATTTAAGGTGGAAACCAAAACCTTTACACAAGGTTGAGGCAATCTCCATAACTCAATTGGAGGCTCCCAACAAAGACCACGAAGCTTTACAACCAAGCTCAAGCTTTAGGGAGACCTCTTCCATCTAGGGCACCAAGGCACCCAAGAGTGAAAAGATACACAATGAATTTAGATGGTGGTGACAAATCAGTTTAGTAGGATTATATGTCAGGGGCTTGGTGTTTGGATCGCTAGGGAGAAAGATTTACAAGCTTTGGGTGGTGTATTATTAGGGGAGAGAGGTAGGTAGGTTGTCCAATTCGAAATGGGGAAGAAGGAGAATGTTAGTTATAGGTGGAGGAAACTACTAGCCATTAGGAGGCAAAACAAGATTTTTCTCAATGCGCAGACTGGCCGACCTGGCAAGAACACTCCATCTAGGATAGTCTGGCTGGCGGGTAATGTACCTGGCCAGCCTTGACCACTACGGCGGGTGTTCCATGGGAAGGCAGGGGTGGCAAACCCTGGTCAGAGGTAGCCCATACTGGGGTTGGACAGCTCCAGCTAGGCCAGACTGATCAGCCTTGGCCGGACCACTCGGGTGGCAGGAAACGACCTTCCTAAAAAACATATTTCGCGACACCCAACAACATGAAATCGCATGAGACTTTTTGTATGGTGGCAAAAAGAGTATATATGATTTTTACCGACCATGAACCACCATGCCAAAACCTTTATGCGTACCCTCTTAATAGTAAGAGAAACCTAGGTACAAACCCATAAGAAAAGAGTTGGGCTTCCTTCTTCATTTCTTCTCAACTTAGGAGATCCTCCATTCCATTTGCTATTTTAAGATCGTCACACCACACACCGAGCGCCACGAAGGTGCCTCACCTTATTCTCCAGTGACCCTCACCACAAAGGCCTAGGTAACGGTTCCACTAAGGGATTTCCTTCAAGGCGGAAAGTTATTATCCAAGTGTTGTTATTAAATACCAAAACAAGATTAGGGGACAAAATGCCCTTTTATAAGTGTTTGGATCAGTATATTGAGTACATATAGTTTGAAGGGGCATGTTTGATGCTAGTCAACACTTTATGGATAATTAATTTGCAAGATCATCCTATGCACCCATCAAAATACTTACAGGTGAGGTCGGTAAAAAGAGAGAGGAAGGCGGTTGGGAGAACATATGGTGTTTTACAAGCTTGCTTTGCAAAGGTGAAGGTTCTTGCAAGATTTTGGAATAAAGAGAACCTAGACGGTACATAATGAAAACTTGTGTCGTCTGAACAACATGATCGCTTAGAATGAGTGAAGTGGAGAGAAGGACTTCGACTATGATCAAGAGGATAGAGAGGTGCCAAGGAAGGATGACAACCAACAATGTAATCCACTTCCTTCACAAGAGTTCCTTCAGATACATCAATGTATTGAAAGTAGGCAGGCACATGAGCAACTTCGAGATGATCGTGCGGATATTTTATGGTGCTTAGTAGTTTGTTTCTTTGCATCTTGTATGAACTACTTGTCTTGGACATCTTGTTGGTCATTCCGTGTAAACAATACCATAACATTAAGCAAGCTCTTATCGACTGCCTTCGAGCAGCCATCCAACATCAAGATCATTTTAATACGAATGGAGATTTTTGTTTCACTAAACCACTGATATGGGGGGATCATGTGTAGTGGATCTATGATTTAGTTATGTGAGGTGCATATATACTTCTCATACATATACATATTTTATTTAAAGGGCGGCAGATTTTGATGTGTTCTACAAAATTTAGGGAGCCACACGTGCATTTTAGAACCTAAAGTACTAAACATGTGGCACCTCACAAGCTAAGGTACCATGAATGGCCAACCTAAATGCATTTTTAGGCGTATAATTTTTTTCCCGAAGTCAAACCATGTAAAATATGATTAGATTTATAGAAAAAATTATCAACGCCTATGACACTATATAGATATAGTATGAAAACATAGTTATCGTGGTTTTAGTTCAGATTTCGGTACATTTAAACTAAAACTATAACATTTATTATGGATTGGAGGTAATGCCCCGCTGAAGCAGTCAATCACTCAATAACGGACCACCCATATAATTCAGTTGATTCAGTTGGTTTTGGGGAACATGGTATTATTTCTCAATGTGTTCTCAACTAGTTTTCGCGATTGTGTATTTGTTATTGAGACGTTGGGCTAGATTAAACCAAGCATACACGAGTATACACGAATTAGTAAAATTCATTTTCAGACTGTATGGACCACGTTGAGCAGGAAGGCCCGACGATCTGCTCTGATCGATCTAGGCATCTTGCCTTGCTAGCCAGGCAGTCAGATCTCTGTAGAAAGTAGTAAGCAGTTTATGTCTGCGGCTGGTCGATAAAAGGATGAACCAACCAATCGATCAAATGGTTGGCATTTTGCCGGCATGTAAGAACATAATACTGGGTGTTTGCCCCGGATCGAACTCCATTCCACTCATTTTCCTGCAGACCACAGGTACAGCAACAGTCGCTTCTTTGTCCCCGTGGATTAGATTAGCCCACAATTCTCCTCAACATTTTAGTACTGCTCCTATATGAGGAAGTTAGTTGGGGATATTGGCAGTTGTTGACTCCCTTGCTGGCTTGGCTTTGCTGCATCTGCAGGCCACTGCCCTGGATCATAAAATCCTACCCAGAAATCTTAGCAACGCCACACACATGTTGCAGTCCATAATTCATGGACTTCGATGGTGGTGGTTTATGGGCATTGAATCGGAGCACTGCAAAGTCTGCAATTGCATCGCAAGGACAGGTTGCAGCTGCAGTGCTTGTGCACCTGCTTTCTTCTGCACCCATTTACTCACGGTGGCAAGCTTTGCCTTGAATGCACCTGATCGACTCAACCAAAGAGGAGAAAATTAACTCTTGACTTGACTTGTCGTCCGTCGACTGCTTGCGGCCATTTGCTGGTGCTTACAAACATTTCATTGACCTCACAATTGCACTATGGCTTTCATTGTGTGTAGTGATTTCATCACAAACCTAACCTATGAACTATTTAGGTAGCCAAAAATTGTAAGACTAACCGAAATGAATTGAACTAAATTTAGGTAGCCAAAGATTTTGGTCAAATGTTGGCAAGAAGAATGAGGTAAAGTGAGCAGGGTGACATATGTATGACCAAACTTCGGCAATGAAGATGTATATTTAGTAGGTTGATTTTGGACACCAACCAAACATAAGCTCAAAAGCCCCTTTCCTTTAGGTAATAATAATTCAGGCATATTGAAATTGGTGTGTGTGAATTGTGAGCATGGTGCATGGCTTTGCTCTCCTTTTCTCCCGTGCCAACGCATGGAGGTGTTTTTAGGACTATACTTCCCTAGCACATCTGCGAGCAACCTGCTGATACTGCTACGTTTCCTCCCAGTCGTTCTCACAGCATTGATGCGCCGCTAGAGCACATCGTTCTCACATGCTTCTTTCCAGAAAAGCAGAGGAGAAAAGGATGGCTCTTATTTCCTTCTGACAGATGGAAAAGAATATTTCTTTTTTGGATCACAGAACGGTGTTAATGTCACGAGCATGCAGATGGCATATCCCTGTGACCGCTCAGTGTAGCGTACGTCCGATGAAACGGGCTGAGAGTGACTGGAGAAACTGGTAACCTAAGTAAGCTCTGATGTCTCAGCATCATGTTATCATGTTGTAGAGAGGCAATTGAATTTGCAACCACTGGCCAGTTAACAATCTCTGTAAGCCTTTTACAGGTGGACTGGTGACATGAGTATTCAGGTTCACTAGTTTCATTCATCAGTTATGTCAGCTATATAAAAAAAAAACACGTGGGTGCTTGCGATCACGAGTATGGAATCAGCCCGAAAAATCATACTAGTAAGTGTCAGAAAAATTTTGAGATAAATCAAGCAGATAAATTATGCATACCAATTTTCAAGGGAAAATATATATGTATCTGGCTTCCACAAAAGAAGAGAAATTGAAAAACTTGCACTGTAAAATCCTTTAACTTGGATTGTTCATCTGCTACTTTATCTTTTTTACCTGTAACTTTTGAATTTAAGCTTGTAACTTGGTACGCACATACCTACATACATCCTCTACATGCAAAATTTGGTTCTGTATTTTTCTGATTGTATTTAGTTTCTGTTTCATTTTTACTATTCATGCACGTACCTATGTTCCAAATATTCCTTCTCAAGAAACAGCAGTTTTCAGTTTTTTTTTTTTTAAGAAAGGAAAAAAGCTTTACTCAATTGTATTACTCCCTTCGTCTATAAAACGATGTCAAAGATTTGTTTAAATTTGAATGAATTTATACACTAAAGAGTGTCCAGATGTATTTAAATTTAGAGAAATTTCCGTCATCCTTTATGACAGAGGTAGTAATTAAATTAAGGAGTTCTCAGTTTCGAAGCTCTGATGGAAGTAACTGCGAGGCAAACCAACGCAGAAAAAGACGTTCGATCAAGCTCAGCAACATGTCACGGGATCATGCTATGGAGAGATAACTGGATCTACAACCACTGCTGACATAACAATCTGCGGGGCCTTTTAGGAGGTTGGTGTAACTTGGGCGACCTAGAATTAAAGCAGTGTGTCACGTTGATTATGCATGAATACATTGTCTGAAGCATAAATATCTAGATGTGCACAATAACACGTGTACCTTTTCTCGAGAGCACTGTCAAATATTTAGGTTTAACCGGTGTAACCTGTTGAGGTCCCGGGTTCCGTGTTATATAGGCTGGAAGAACCCCAGCCGTGGTGTTTACATGAGATACGGGCTGGGGCGGTGTACTACACCGTACCCAGGCCCATACAGATATAACAAGATCTAACAGCCCCCCTTAATCTAAACTACGAAGAAGATTTAGATTACGTCTAAACTCATGAAGATTCTTAACTGGAAGAGCTTTAGTAAATCCATCAGCTACTTGATCCTTGCTAGACACAAATTTTACTCTTAGCTTCTTGTTTGCCACTCGTTCTCTGACAAAATGAAAATCAATCTCAATATGTTTAGTACGTGCATGGAAGACTGGATTTGCAGAAAGATAAGTAGCACCAAGGTTGTCACACCATAAACATGGTTTTTCCTTTAATTGAACTCCAAGCTCTCTAAGCAGTGCTTCTATCCAAATCATTTCTGCAGTTGCATTGGCCAATGCTTTATACTCAGCTTCTGTACTTGACCTTGAAACTGTAGCTTGTTTTCTGGCACTCCAGGAGACCAAGTTTGGTCCTACAAAGATTGCAAAACCTCCTGTAGATCTTCTATCATCAAGGCAACCAGCCCAATCAGCATCAGAAAAACCACTCAAGAGTGTAGATGATGATGGCTGAAAAGTGATGCCAATATCAACAGTATCTTTCACGTAGCGCAGAATTCTTTTAACAGCAGTCCAATGGACAGTGGTGGGAGCATGCAAAAACTGACAGACTTTATTCACAGAGAAAGCAATATCTGGCCTTGTAAGTGTGAGATACTGCAAGCCTCCAACAACGCTGCGATAATTTGTGCTATCATCGGAACCAAGAGGGTCTCCATCCATGAGGGACAAAGGATCCGAGACTGACAATGGAGTAGGCGCTGCCTTGCACACACGCATCCCAAGTTTCTCAAGTAGATCAGTTGCATATTTCTGTTGAGTTAACAGTAACCCATTCCGTGTTCTTTTCACCTCTATTCCCAAGAAGTAGTGTAAGTCACCAAGATCTTTGATTGCAAAATTATCATTGAGATCTTTAACCAGTCTAGTTATAGCCAAATCTGAAGAGCTTGCAACAATAATGTCATCAACATAAATTAACAAGAACATTGTGATACCTGGCCTTTGAAACAGAAATAATGATGTATCTGCCTTTGATGGTGTAAAACCAAGACTGTGCAGTTTGGAGCTAAGCCGAGAATACCATGCTCGAGGGGCTTGTTTAAGACCATAGAGAGCTTTGTCTAATTTGCACACAAAACCAGGGGCTTTGGGATTTTCAAACCCAGGTGGCTGTCTCATATAAACCTCCTCTTCCAGAACACCATGTAGAAACGCATTCTTGACATCTAGCTGCCTCAAATGCCAACCTCTGGAGACTGAAATAGCTAAGACAGTTCTTATAGTGGCTGCTTTAACAACAGGGCTAAAAGTGTCCTCATAATCAATACCATATCTTTGCCTAAAACCCTTTGCAACAAGGCGAGCTTTGTACCTGTCAATGGTTCCACAAGACGTCTCTTGATGCGATACACCCATTTGCAGTCAATCACATTTTTATTGTAGCTGGGTGGCACCAAATGCCAGGTCTTGTTGTGAAGCAATGCATCATGTTCCTCCTCCATTGCTTTGCACCAATTCGGATCAGCAAGAGCGTCAGTGAGAGAGCGAGGCTCCTCTGCAGACACAAGCATTCCATAGCAAACAGTTCCATCTTTATAAACTTTTGGGTTTCGAATACCTTTTTGAAGTCTGGTTTGGATTCCAGACACAGGAGCGGCTGCAGCTGTATTTGGCGCAGAAGATCCAGTGGGCGGACTGGGAACAGCACCAGACCCCACAGCAGGCCTCGTCACAGCTAGATCCCGTGATGGACCAATGGGAGAGGAAACCTGGGCGCTGCCAGTCGGCGACGAAGCTCGTGTCGGAGAGAGTGTGCGTGGAGGGACCCGTGACGGGCGACGCGTGTACACGCGCAGAGGTGGAGACAAAGCAGGGGACCTCTGGTCGCCCTGCTCACCCTCGGGAGCAGCATCATCAGCAGAAGGCGGATCCTCCTCGGGATCGAAGCCGTTAGACTGGGCAGGATCTTCCTCGGGATCGCTGTCCAGGTGGTTTGTGTCGTCAGATTGAGGAGAATGGCTATTCTGACTCGTTTCTTCACCGTTTTCACTCAAATTTTCACCAGAATCTTCACTGTTGATTGTAGTTTCAGCCAAGAGAGGTGTTCCCTGTGTAGTATTAGTAACAACAGGAATAATAGGCAAAGACATATGATCATCATGTTGAATATCCTCATGAGTACATGCATTATTTTCTGTGGGTAGGAGAAGAATATCTTGGCTAAGACGTCTACCAGCATTTGGATGCAGGGATGCAAAAGGAAAAACATTCTCATCAAAGACAACATCTCGAGAAATATACACGCGACCAGTGGTGATGTCTAGGCATTTCACACCTTTACGAAGGGGACTGTATCCAAGGAACACACATTGTGTAGATCTATATGCAAGCTTTCTTTTATTGTAAGGACGAAGATTGGGCCAACAAGCACACCCAAATATCCGAAGAGAGTCATAGTTTGGTTTAGTATGTAGGAGGCGTTCAACAGGGGTTTCTGAGTTGATTACTTTGCTAGGGAGGAGATTGATTAGAAAGGTGGCTGTAAGGAAGGCTTCATCCCAAAACTTAAGTGGCATGGATGCATGTGCAAGAAGAGAGAGACCTACTTCCACAATATGACGGTGTTTGCGTTCAGCGGAGCCATTTTGTTGGTGAGCATGAGGACAAGACACATGATGAGTAATGCCAATTTTCTGGAAATAGCCATTAAGTTTCTCATACTCGCCTCCCCAATCTGTTTGCATAGTAATGATTTTCCTACCAAACTTGCGCTCAACATAAGCTTGATAGTTAAGGAAAACTTGAAAAACATCAGAACGGTTTTTAAGCAAGTAGATCCATGAAAACTTGCTAAAATCATCGATAAAGCTTACATAGTATGAGTGTTTGCTTACAGAGGCAGGTGCTGGACCCCATACATCAGAGAATACAAGTTCAAAAGGAACTGTGGACACACTGGTAGACACAGGATATGGCAACTGGTGACTCTTAGCTAATTGACACGAATCACAAACATAAGGATTTATTTCAGGAGTGTATGCGAGCTGATTTTTCCTAACAATCTGTTGAACCACAAAGGAGGATGGATGTCCTAAACGGCAATGCCATGTAGATGAAGAAGGCTTTATTGTAATGAAGGCTTGCTTGGATGATCCAGTAGACAAAGGCACTAGCGGGTAGAGACCACCATGGCATGGTCCTTTAAACAGAGTTCTTCGCGTTGCCTGATCCTTAATCAAAAAGAACCATGCGTGAAATTCAATATAGATATTATTATCAAGGCAAAGTCTATGAACGGATGCAAGATTTTTGGAAGCATTTGGGACATGAAGGATATTGTTTAAATGCAATGTACTATGAGGAGTATGCAACAAGGATTGACCAACATGTGATATAGCCATACCATTTCCATCAGCGGTGTGAACGCAGTCTCGGCCCTTGTACTTTTCAGAGGTGTTGAGCTTGTTCAATTCGCTTGTAATGTGATCAGTGGCTCCAGTATCGGAGTACCAATTGCTGTCGACGCCATAGGATGCAGCATGGGCACCCTTCTTCCCTCGTCCAGAATCATCATCATCACTGTCATCCTTCTTGAAGCGCCACCAGCAGTCGGAGGCGCGATGGCCATGAATGGTGCAAATTTGGCACGTCACATCCACATAGGGGGTGGGAACGCGCCCGTGCCCACGTCGGCGACGGTCATATCCTCCATCATCACGGCGGCGCTCATAGCCACCATCATCACGCCGTGCAGGACGACGATCTTCCTTGCGCGCGCCATCACGCCGGTCGTCCCAGCGAGCACCATCATCACGACGACGGTCACCGTCATCACGGCGCCGGTCGTCCCAGCGCTGCCCGCGGCCACGGTCACCGCGGTCTGGTGAGCGCGCACGGCCACGGTCACCGCGGTCTGGTGATCGCGCACGACCACGGTCACCACGGTCCTGTCCGCGACCACGACTTGCAGCGTTGGCAGAGGAGGTGAACCCCGCTGCTTGGCCAGTTTCGGAGAGCATTTCCTGGCGCATATCATGAGCAATAATTTGATCATAGACATCATCTAATGTAATGGCATTGTTACCGTTTACAGAGGCAGCAACATCGTTGTAGGATCCATCAAGTCCTCCAACAATGTAGCCGATCATCTCATCTTCTGGAACAGGTTTCCCTGCAGCAGCGAGCTCCGATGCAAACCCCTTCATCTTGGCGAAGAAGACCGAGGCGGAGAGCTCAAGTTTCTTGGTGCTAGAGAGAGCACCGCGCAGCTGATTGATGTGTGAGCGAGAGCGAGACCCGCAGATGTTGTTGATGATTGTCCATACCTCGGCTGTCGACTCGACGCCGATGGTGTGAGCAAGTACTTCCGGCGAGAGGGAGTTGAGGATCCACCCAAGCACCGTTGAATCCTTCGCAACCCATGTAGCATAGGCAGGGTTGGGGATTTTCTTCTTCTTCCCATCACTGTCTTCTACCTCCAGATGAGTCGGCGGCGCTGCATCCGTGCCGTCCAGCAAGTCCAGGACTTGCGCGCCGCGCAGAGGAGGGAACACCAGAGTTTTCCAGAACAAGTAGTTGGCCCTGGTGAGCTTCTGAGAGGGAGGTGCCCCCAGGGAGGCGGCTAAAGCCGGAGCTGACGAGGAGGACGCCATGAACCTGAGGCAAACTTTCCGATCTAACGATCGTGACGTTGGGTTTTGGTGTTTTCCGATCTACAGATCGTGGGTTTTTGGTTTTGGAGGTTTTCCGATCTACAGATCGTAGGATTTCGGTTGTGTTGTTGGGGTTTTTGGGTTTTTCCGATCAGATCGATCGTGAGGGAGATAGACGATGGGTTTTCCGATCAGATTGATCGTGGGAGGAGATCCTCGGCGGCAGCTAGGTCACGGGAGAGGAGAGCTCTGATACCATGTCAAATATTTAGGTTTAACCGGTGTAACCTGTTGAGGTCCCGGGTTCCGTGTTATATAGGCTGGAAGAACCCCAGCCGTGGTGTTTACATGAGATACGGGCTGGGGCGGTGTACTACACCGTACCCAGGCCCATACAGATATAACAAGATCTAACAAGCACATCATTTATTTTTGAAATTACAGCATATCCTTCTTATAAATCTTGATTATGTGTTGAGGTTCAGGTTCATGAGTACATTCAGGTTCAAATGCCAGAAAGCACTTGGTTCGTCCGTCAGAAGTAGGAATTCTGGGAAAAACAGTCTGAGGATGGAATCGCAATCAACCCACGGTTCATCTCTAAGGATGTATCATTCCAAGTGTTATTATATTTCACATATCTTTCACTTTCCAGTGACCTGTGAGAAAAAAATGTTAAAACATGTTTGTGAAAACCTTGATGAAAAATATGTTTCATTTGAAGTCAATTCTGAAACGAGTGAAATCTCAGTGAAACACTTCTTTATGAAATCTCTCTAAGTAGAGTGTGAGGTGATATTTGTAATATAATGGTGTGTTTGGTTGCACAGAATTGGCCTCTGTATTGAATTGGCAATGGAATACCAAATCTACGATTTCAATGGAATACCATAATTGTTGTTTGGATGCGCATGGTATTCATCTGTAGAATCGAAGCAGCAATGAAATTCTAAATCTTGTTTGGATGTACCTTGTGTGGAATTAAAAGTTTTTTAACTTTTAAACAATATAAGCTGTGTAATATTAATGAAAATGACATAGATTTGTATGTAGACTAGCTAATTTTGAGTTATTTTCCGAAATCAATTTCCGAAATTGCATACACGCATCCTATCTTCACCAAACTAGCACTACCTCCATTTTTGCATCACGAACTAGCAGCTGCCGAGCTCGGGGAAGGAGGAGTCCAGGCTGGAGGAGGCCCTGCCGGTCAAGGAGATCGAGCAGCTGCCGAGCTCGGGGTCGACGGACGGACGCATGCGGCGTCGACGGACTTGGGGGCAGGTCGCAGCGGTGGTTGGGAGATTGACTGGAGCGAGCTCGAGCTCGGCTCGATGGGGGCGGGCTGAGCGAAGCAAGGCAGGGAGGCGGGGACTGGAGCAAGTGGAGAGGCGGGAGGTGGCCGACGGCGACCGGCGGCGGTGGAGGAATCGGCGATGGGGAGGCGGGGACTGGAGCGAGCTCGAGCTCGGCTCGATGGGGGCGGGCTGAGATGGGGAGGCGGGGAGGCGGCCGGCGGCGGGGGTGGAGAGGCGGGGAGGTGACCGACGGCGGTCGGCAGCGGTGGAGGAATCGGTGATGGGGAGGCGGGGACGCGAGAGGAGCTGAGCGAAGCGAGGTGAACCAATTCGGAGCAATACGGAGCTCCAGACCTCTGAATTGGGCCACGGGTAAGTTAGGCGCCTTAGGGGGTGAGCTCGGAATTGGGCCCGAATTCCACGCCCCAATTCCGAGCACAACCAAACAGCGGAATTGGTCTTTTTGGGGCTCAATTCCAATTTCGAGGCCCAATTCTATGCAACCAGACACTGCCTAAGATTCTACATGCAAGTAACATATACCTAGAATTAAAGTAGTGTGTCATGCCGATTCTGATGGATGAGCACAATAACATATACCTTCTCTACCGATCACGGCAGAATGCAGTATTTAAATTACAACATAA